>NW_026712824.1:0-278894 GCF_030625045.1 Achroia grisella
GGCTATAGTTGCGCTATAAACTTAAAACTTGTGGCGGCGTGGTGGGCCGGGTCAATGTGCTCCAACATGCTTGAGTGTAATGACGGCTGACTCATCCGTCATACTCGTGAACGAGTGTTGCTTGTGTGTTTCTTTTTGTGTTATGGGTGCTAGATAACTGCTACAAATATATAGATATATATTTTTTTGTAAATATATACATATTATACATAGAAAATACCCATATGGCTACGAACAATCATACTAATGAATAAAAATGTTTGCGGCGTGCGAGGAATCGAACCCGCGACCATCGGAAGTCAGGCGGTGTGCTACACCTCTGGACCATCGAGCCTAATGACCCGGCCCACCACGCCGCCACAAGTCTGGATATTTTAGTGAGCATGACTACTCATTCCACTCGACCTCGTCAGAGCAACTTAAATTTATTATATGGTAGTTTTATTATATAGTAGTTATGTTAGTCACTGATGAATTAATCTGCTTAAGTTATATTACAGAGATAATTAATTTTACGCTGCAAACAAGAGTTTAAGGCCCTTAATGACACTACTTAACTATAAAGATTTTACGTGAACTTGGCACGCGCGCTCTATTATAAAGTAGTTTAACATACAACACATAATTTGTACAGACTTTATAAAAAGTACTGTCCTCAACTGGTCTATTTTAGCACTCAATCGGACGATAACGCACGTAACAAGAAATATGAAGTAAGCAATGAGCAATGCAAGATATATGTAAGAGAAACCAAGCACATTATTCACTTGGGTCTAGACGACGCTGTGTAAAATGATCTAATATTATTATTATTATTTATTTATTTATATTTATGAGTAGTCATGCTCACTAAGATGTCCAGACATGTGGCGGGATGGTGGGCCGGGTCATTGGGCTCCCTAAAATATGATCGAGCGCATTGATGGCTGGCTCATCCGTCATACTCGTAAATGAGTGCTATTTGTAGGAACTGGTCTGCTCTTATCACTACGACTGATGTAATCTTATTGTGTTTTTATATTTGAGCCTAAATAAATTAGTGCTGGTTGGTAGTTTGTATTCACACGTTTCGACTTGTAAAATGTGAACTTACAAGGATTGTTTAAAAGAGCAACACACAAGTTTCTTGCTTATTCTTCTTGTAATGAGACAGCTTTCCGAACGAGTGGTAGATAAAAAACAAATTGTTATGACTATTCAAAAGTGCTTAAATTAAGTTGATTTGAATAAATGATTTTCTATTCTATTCTATTCTATCATCGAACTACACGACCAACAGTAGAACTTCGTCCCTACGTCGTCGAATTTCCATATATTCGCACCAAGCGGTTCGCATCGTCATTTTTAATACCCATTGCCAAAGAGTGGAACACACTTCCGGAATTCGTGTTCCCGGAGAAATATAATCCAGGATTTTTCAAGTCTATGGTCAATAGATATCTTCTGGGTAAGCGCTACAACCTAGATCTAACCATAATTTCCCATCAGATGAGGAAAGATCAAGCGCAAACTCATTAATAATAATAAAAAAAAATGTGCTTATATTAGCAACAACCGAGGCAGCTCCTGTTACCAAATTTGTATATTTTTTTCTTAATTTTTTTTTTTGACAATTCACACAGCGGCATCTAGACCCAAGTTAAGCTAGCTAGAGCTTGTGTTATTGGTACTAGATAACTGATACATATACATAGATATTTTTTGTAAATACATACATATTATACATAGAAAACACCCAGACCGATACAAACAATCATACTCATAAATACAATTGTTTGTGCCGTGCGAGGAATCGAACCCGCGACCATCGGTCGTAAAGCGGTGCGCTTGACAGCTAGACCACCGAGGCCGTCAATTTTGTGTATGCTTATTCGCTGTCTATCTATTTGTTATCTATGGATAGGGAAGTCAGAGGCATTCTGAATATATTCAGATCATGCAGTTGATTGACACCTCTTGTCAATCAACTGCATCTAGTGATTTGTGGACATGGTATACCAAGAGGTGAGCCTACCGCCCTCTCAGATTTCAGTTTGATATCGGTGTTTTCGTCATCGGGGAGTCAGTCAGAACTTTAATTTTTTTTTCTGAATTAGCCACATTTAAAAATTTGCTATATTTTTGGAGTATATCGAGACAGTGACCCCTATTAGCATAGGGAGCTCTAATGAGTCTTCTTATTAATATTACAAACGCGTAAGTTTGTGAGTATGGATGTATGTATATGGTTGGGGGATATTACTCTGTCACGCAAAAAGTACTGAACGGATTTTGATGAAACTTTACATGGATATAGTTTATACCATACATCAGAATAACATATAGGTTATAAATTTTATGTGGTTGAAACCGCGAGATAGTATTTCATATGACCAAATAACAATTTTTTTGTCCTGATTCTTCTAGTAGATTTGAAAATGTTGACGAAAATGAATTTAATATAGACATAAATCAAATGTGCCACATTAAACCGTGTTTTAAGCCAGATCAGTAACTAAACATAACCGTGGATTAGTGAGTAAACAAAGCGAAGATTGATTGAGCGGATCCCACGATACCGGGAGGTTTCGGTGAGCAAATGTAAAGCAAACAGAAATCAGGCCGTTTCATCTTGTTCAGGTATATTTTCAGGTGGAAATTTGTCGATAAACAAACCACAATAGCTGGAGTAGCGTGGACCCGCATACTAATACGCGAGCGCGTTTCTCCACTGCTGTTAACGAAGGCGGAATTGTGACTGGATTCGTAAACGAAATCATAATAATTCAATTCCGTTGAGACGATATCAATTATGTTAAGTGATTCGATTTCTATCCTATTTTGGTTTTAGTTGTAGCATAGAAATAATTATTATTCAAATAAACCTTGAGATATTTAAGTTATTTTTAATAAGGTATATTGGAATGGCCTAGTCAGGAGTGAACCTATGTATTAACTTACCACACGGACACCCCGGGTTCGATTCTCACCATTGACTTTTTTCCCCTGCGATCGATCCCCCGTACAATTCAATCGGGCATCGATATTACGACGGCCTGAGCCGAGGTTCGAAGCCCTAGTAGTGCCTTCAGACTAAAGTCGTATCCGTCAGGCAGGAGTTGGCCTTCAGCCGCTCCATAAGTCCTTCCGTTAGTTTGTGCCATCTGCACTCGCCCCCTAACGTCCGGTGATGCTTTTACAACTTCACCAGACGTGTAACAATTTGGGTCCAAAAACAAAGTATTAGGCTGTCAAACTTATTTATGTCTGAATATTATTATTCACACATTTGCGGATTTATTTTTATATATTGCGCGTAAACTGACCTTATCCTGATATAAATAAAAAAATTAATGAAATATAATAATAATAATCTCAGGACAATTCACACAGCGCCATCTAGACCCAAGTTAAGCTAGCTAAAGCTTGTGTTATGGGTACTAGATAACTGATACAATTACATAGATATTTTTTGGAAATACATACATATTATACACATAAAAGAAAACACTCAGATCTATACAAACAATCATACTCATGAATACAAATGTTTGTGCCGTGAGAGGAATTGAACCCGCGACCATCGGTAAAGCGGTGTGCCAGACCGCTAGACCACCGAGGTTATCAAAATATAAAAGTTGTATACCTTTTTTTTCGGACCATTATAATGCTGTTGGCTGCAGCTGGTCTTTACAGCTTCACCGGATAGGGGTGATTGCAGAGACCATAGTACTAATCATATACCAAAGAAAGCCTTTGCTTCAGCTTTATTACACGCATTCGGAATACAATTTCAGGTAAGAACGGGCAAGAAATTATTCTATTCTATTATTTTACACCGTCAAAAGTTCAATCTAAATATATATAACTCAAAGGTGACTGACATAGTGATCTATCAACGCACAGCCCAAACCACTGGACGGATCGGGCTGAAATTTGGCATGCAGGTAGATGTTATGACGTAGGCATCCGCTAAGAAAGGATTTTGATTAATACTACCCCCAATGGGATAAAATAGAGGATGAAAGTTTGTATGATTCTTTGTCAATTTTTAACCGATGGGGCTGAGACTTTGCATGCATAAAGCTACTAATACGTAGGCATCCCCTAAGAAAGGATTTTGACTAATTCTACCCCCAAGGGGATAAAATAGAGGATGAAAGTTTGTATGAAACTTTGTCAATTTAACCGATCGGGCATGCATAAAGCTACTATGACGTAGGCATCCCTCCATCCATAGAAAGGATTTTGATAAATTCCACCCTTAAGGGGATAAATTAACTCGAGCGTAGCCGCGGCTAAAAGCTAGTGTTCCATAAGTATAAAACAATTCCATATGAAAGAAAGAAACCATATGAATCTTTAAAGTTTAACAGACGAGAAATAATTTATTATTCCGTTTAAGAATTTAATATCTTTATATTTAATTACAAGATCTGAAGCACTGAATGTGTAATTAGAGTGAATTATTAAAAGTACTACAATTAACTTGTACCTACTTATATTATTCATATGATTATATGCCATGGATGTTTTGTATTATTTCCAAAGCATTTCATATTAATATGTAAATCTAAACAAACAACCTACATTGTCATCCTGAAATCATGAATACGGTATATACCCTATTTACATGAGAATATTATTATGTATATATAATACGTACCTCTCCGATCGATTCAGTACAAACAGGGTTCAAAACTACAATGGCAGAGCCGAGGTTCGAACCCCTACCCTCCTCAGACTGAAGTCGTATCCATCAAGCAGAAGTTGGCCTTCAGCCGCTCTATATATATATATTTAAAACAGTATATTACAAAATTGAAAAGTTTGTGAAGGATAATAATATTTTTGTAGAAAAAAAATCAAATTCGCTAAAAACAATATTATCTGATTGCGCTAAGAATGAGTACGTAATACTTTCTATATTGATTATCGCATGCCTCTTACTTGCTACTGTGTATTTATATACGGAATATTTACCTATATAAATACACAGTAGAATACCTTTGAAGAAGATGATAGAGCAGAGAGAAGAAGATAGAGGAGAAAAGACAGCGGTGGATGTCGCAAGATGGAATGAATAAACATAAATAATAATAGTATTATAAATACACATAATATAAATACATTATACATATAAAAATAATATATTCATAAATTTTCAAGAACTCTATAATTATAATTTAGTTTCACAGTCAGATTTGCCATTTTGCCAATAATTTATTATTTGGAAAAGGCGCAAAAGCACGATAGAAGAACGTAGGAATGCAGGCAGCGGTGCACCTTGTTACTTATACTATGTAATATTATATTATCTGTGCTTATACTGTTTATCTGATGTAAAGGGAGGGGCCGCCCTAAGAAAAGATGGATGGATTGTGTGAAAGATGATATGAATAAAAGAAGAGTATGTTTAGATATGACGACCGATAGAGAGCAGTGGAAGAGAATGACATACTGCGCCGACCCCAAATAATGGGATAAAGGCAAGGCAATGATGATGATACTGTTTATCTGACTATACACGCATTCTCATTCCATTTGACGACCTCGGTGGTCTAGCGGTCTAGCACACCGCTTTACGTCCGGTGGTCGCGGGTTCGAATCCTAGCACGGCACAATCATTTGTTCATGAGTATAATTGTTTGTGTCGGTCTGGGTGTTTTCTATGTATAATATATACATAATTATTATTTACAAAAAAAATATCTATGTATTTGTATCAGTTGTCTAGTACCAATAACACAAGCT
Organism: Achroia grisella; assembly: GCF_030625045.1. Lineage (NCBI taxonomy): Eukaryota > Metazoa > Arthropoda > Insecta > Lepidoptera > Pyralidae > Achroia > Achroia grisella. The sequence continues at coordinate 5,734 of NW_026712824.1, forward strand.
TTAGCTAGCTTAACTTGGGTCTAGATGGCACCATCTGAATTGTCCTGAGATGATTATTATTATTATTATTCCTGCTTAAAAGTCGAATCGCAAGTGAAAGAACGTATGTGTAAAGGCACAAAAAAAACTGTGCAAATGGACAAACGCCCCAAGGGTCGATCTGAACCCGCCAAAACAAACCTGAATCTCGCTAAAAACTTTTGATTCTATTAATTCCGCATACAACGATAGGGTAGTCGGTAAAACTGTAGCCTTGGAGTCTGCGGCTGATGAATTCGGAAGTGAGGAATATTTTATCAGTCGTAAAATATTCGGGCAGATGTACAGTTTGTTGTTTTTCAACGGCTCCGTTGATAAGTTCATGAAAATTTCATTTGTACCCTTTTGGTTCGATATTCGCATCTTAAATTTTTTAGTACATAAATAAAATAGTATTGAATTACTTTTTGTCTATTCAGATAAGATTTGACTCATAGAAATAAATAGACTCATACTCATATAAATTAACTAAGCACAGTTCATGTCTCATGAGTCAGTCGTGCTCGCTTTTGAAAATTTCATTTGTGCTCTTTCGGTTCGATATTTGCGTATTAGAAATAGAAATAGAAATGGAAATAAACTTTATTCAAATAAACTTAATATAAGCACTTTTGAGTAGTCAAGTTTTTTATTCAACCGCTTATTCAGAATGCAGATTCATCACAAGAAGAATAAGCAAGAAACTTGTGTGTTGTATTTTAAATAAATATTGATTTATATATAATGTGTATTATTGATAATAACAAGGATTAGGCATGCGACAATCACCATAGAAACCGCTACGCACTTAATCTCTATTCAATCAGATAACATTGTCAGCGCTATGAATTTTAAGTTAGCTATTTTCTACAAAAACATTATTATCATATATAAATTCTTTAATTTTATAATAAGCTTTTTTACAAAGAAAATATTTTATGTCACATTTGTATTTTTTTCTGGCAAATTGAGTACAGACACGAGTGGGAGTTTGTTGTAAAACCTTATGCAATTTCCATAAAACGAATTACTAACTTTCGTCAAACGGCAATTTAATTTTTTGAGTTATAAATAAGATAATATTTAATGACTTTTCATTTACTTAGATAAGATTTGACTCCTATAAATAAATAACTAAACATACCTATGTCACGGTCATGAGCCAGTCATGCTCACTTAAATGTCCAGACGCGTGATGAGACAGGTTAATAACCTGTCCCATCACGATCATCAGATGATTAAAATATAATTGAGAGCTGAGATATCTGTCCCACTCGTCATACTCTTGAACGGATGATGCTTGAAGGGAATGGTCTGCTCTACTATGACTTATTTATTTTGTTACTCAAGTAACTATTTATTTATTTATATCATTTTTGCTATTTGGCTGTTTGTATTGACATATAATTTTTAAATATATAATTCCAAACAACATTTATTTAAAAGAGCATCACGGAAGTTTTCTACACACTTTTTTCTGTAATGATAGACTCATTATAAAATCCGAATGAAAAAATATGATTATTTAAAAATGAAATTAATGAATGGAAATTGACATGAAATTTATTTGAATAATTGACTTTCTATTCTATTCTACTTTATTCTATTCTATTCTTTTCTATTTATATTAAATAAAGAATATATTTTTTCTGTAATATCAAGTATAATATATCTTTATATATCTCAGGACAATTTACACAGCGCCAATTAGACTTAAGTAACGTTAAATCTCGTGTTATGGGCACTAGATAACTGACACAAATACATAGATTTTTTTGTAAATACATACATACTATACATAGAAAACACCCAGACTGATACAAACAATCATACTCATGAATACAAATGTTTATGACGTGCGAGGAATCGAACCCGCGACCATCGGACGTAAAACGGACCGCTAAACCATCGAGGTCGTCAATATAATAATAATAATACATATATGTTATCTATATTTATTAAATATTTATGTATAGAGCTTTTATTATAACACTAGTTAAATAAAAGCTCTAGATAACTTATATTTATATTTACTTACATAAATATTTTACTATAAGAAAATGTACAGATTCATACACTAATAACACTTGCGATATTAGTAAATTAAATGATCAACTAATTTAGAATACTAATTATAATGTAAACTGTAATTGTATTATTGTCAAAACCATCAGAACTGTACGACAAATGTCAGAATGTAGAGATCACATCTCCTGAGAGCAACATGTGATTCTGTCACTGTCGCTGCTCAATTGAACTGTCGAGTAGACAGTATTGTGGGGGTGTTTGCAAAAATAGAAGTTCGAAATGTCATACGTAATTATTTTCTAATTAGTTACAATCATTTGTTTGACGACTTCGGTGGTCTAGCGGTCTGGCACACCGCATTACGTATGATGGTCGCGGGTTCGATTCCTCGCACGGCACAAACATTTGTGTTCAACATGAGTATGATTGTTTGTATCGGTCTGAGTGTTTTCTATGTATAGTACGTATGTATTTACGAAAAAAATATCTATATATTTGTATCAGTTGTCTAGTACCCATAACACAAGGTTTAGCTAGCTTAATTTGGGTCTAGATGGCGCTGTCTGAATTGTCCTGAGATTATTATTATTATTATTATTTGTATTTAAAAGTTATAGAGCAAAATTTTATTGGTTAGTATAATTCGAAATTTTTAATTAGTATATATCTCATTAGCACAGCGCCATCTAGTCCCAAACTGATATGATATATACATATATATATGTAGGCAAACACCATCCACAATTGGCGTAGAATTAGCCAATTGCAATTTCCAAACAGACGCTTCGCAACAGACGGATGATATTAATCAGAGGAACTAGATCCTGCTGCATGCCTTTGATTAACGATCAGATCCAAGTCACAGGCGGTGAGCGGATTCAAATCTATAGTTCCGTTCTGTTCATGGCAATCATAAAAGGATTTTATTTTTATGTAATACTCTAATGCTGTTAGCCGTAGCTGGCCTTTATAGCTTCACCGAACGGATAGGGGTGAGTGGATATGGCACTCCAAACCCGCGGAAGGACTTATAGACAGCTTAAGGCTAACTCCTTCTTGCATGTTGTCAACTCACCCGGCCGGCCAGCGGTGGTTCTGGGTCAGACGGATAAGGTCTGCCTCGGTGCCACTGTTAGGCAAATTGTAACATCTCGGCTGGAGTTGTACAAAAGTGGAAATTAAAGAAATATAATAATATTAAAGTAAATTAAAAAAGGCACGGACGAATATGTCTGTGGAAAATTGTATTTAAAAAAAAACTTACTCTGTGCCCAACGTGCGTGACTGCACACTCGCCACTCAATTATACTAATATATTTAAAGTGTAATGTTAAAATAGTGTAAGTGTAAATTAATATTGAATAAATAAATGAATATAGAATTAGTAGTCATTCACAAACGACAATACACAAATAATATTATTTTAATATTTCAATATATTTTACTTACTCCTATGATACGGTAATAGATCAACGATTGTCAGTGATCATTGACTGTGGAAACCAAATACCATCGAAAAATTAAATAAAATTGGTTATTCGGCCAGGTCGCTAACGCTACAGACTTGGGCCATATGGTACACCTCCTACGTTTGCCGCGTGTACGGAATATAACATCGCCCGCGCGTTCAATTCCCGTTATTCTCAAGTGTAGTTGTGACGCCAACTTACTTCCACTAATACCAACTTTGTCGGTGAAATAGAATAACTTCAAATCAAAATGTCGTCGCTGAGAATAAATGTTGTTAGTCTTTCGAATCGATTATAGAATAGAATAGAATAGAATAGAAAATCATTTATTCAAATAAACTTAATTTAAGCACTTTTGAATAGTCAACATTTTTTTAAATCTACCGCTTATTCGGAAAGCTGTCTCATCACAAGAAACTTGTGTATTGCTCTTTTAAACAATCCTTGTAAGTTCACATTTTACAAGTCGAAACGTGTGAATACAAACTACCAACCAGCACTAATTTATTTAGGCTCAAATATAAAAACACAATAAGATTAAATCAGTCGTAGTGATAAGAGCAGACCAGTCCCTACAAGTAAAGATTATATTAATATCATCATCCGTCATACTCGTGAACGGGTGCTGCATGTAGGGGCTGGTCTGCTCTAATCACTACGACTGATTTCCTCTTATTTAGTTATTTAACCAGTTGGTTGTATATTTAATATTTGAGTATTTAATTGAATTAGTGATAATTGGTAGTTTGTATTCACACATTTAAACTTAAAAATGTAAAGTAACAATAAAATTATTAAAAAGAGCAACTCGCAAGTTTCTTGCTCGTTCTTCTTGTAATGAGACAGCTTTCCGAATGAGCAGTAGTTTAAAAAAACATGTGATTACTATTCAAAAGTGCTTCAGTGTAAGTTTATTTGAATAAATTATTTTCTATTCTATATTCTAATACAAACATCATTTATAATTATTACTATTACTTCCGCAGGAAATTTATAACCTATATGTTATTCTGATATTTTATCTATATAATTGCAAAGCTTCAACAAAATCTGTTCAGGAGTTTCTGCGGGAAAGAGTAACAAACTTCTATCCACACTCACAAACTTTCGCATCGGCACATCGCCATCTAGTCCCAAGCTAAGCAGAGCTTGTGTTATGGGTACTAGACAACTAATATAAATATTTAGATACATTTTTGTAAATATAATATTATGTAACTATTTACAAAAAATATTTAGTCAAATTATATCAGAAATAATGAATTCATGAAGGACATTTTAGGCGTTTACGAATTTCAATTTTATTTGTAATAATATTTTTCCTTACTATCTTTCGTGAACTGCAAGATCGTGCTTGCAGTTGATGGCAAGTAATTACTGCTGCCATGAGCACCTGCAAATTTTGATAAGGAATTATCTCTTTTCTTGAATCAATATCGTATCGTTTCAAATTCGAAATAATTATCTTTAGTCTATGTGTCTAAGGTCTATTACAGACTCTTATGATATGTCAAATCTAATATCAGTTCGGAATGATTTCGAGATGAGAACTGACAAGAAACTCAGCTCGTATTCTTTTCAAATAAATGTTATACTCGTTTACAATAATACTGATTCATTTTTAAATTCAAATTTGGGAGAATAGTGTGACAATCAGTTCAGAAATAGCTGGAAGGTGATTCCACAATATGGTTGTGCGTGGCAAAACAATTATTGCAAAACACACAATGGAGAACCGTTGTATAACAAAATAAAATGACTGTTAAAAACTAAAGTTAAAATGACACAAAGTGTTTAAAAGAAATAATTTTGTTTTAATAAAGATTAATTTTATTCCAAGAAAATTAAACATTATTTTTGTTTGATTATTATAGTTTCGATAATAAATGTACAAAGTTGCATAGTAGATATATTTATAACTAGCTGTTCAAGCGACTTAGTCCGCGTGGAATTTAATTTTATTTTTCTAAAATGAAAGTAGCGTAAGGTACTCCTTATTACATCAGCTACCTGACAATAAAAGTCCCGTCAAAATCGGTTCAGCCATTTCAGATATTAGCTGGAACAAACAAACCGACAGACAGACAGACAAAAATTGTAAAAAATGTTATTTTGGTGTATGTACCGTATTAATATTCATATGCATGTAGTAAAAAACGGTTACATCTATATTACAAACAGACACTCCAATTTTATTTATATGTATAGATAATGGAATATTAACATGATCCTATGTGCTGATTAATAATGAACTGTTTAATTACAAATAGAAGTAATGCTATTGATGTCAACCGAGTTACTTTCATAGTTTTTATTAAAATAGTGAGGGTACAAAACTGATCTGTAAACGATATATAGATATTTAGATTATACATTCCAGTGCGTCCATAACCAGCGCGTCCTACCCGTTATGACATACGGTGCCGAAACGTGGACACTGACCATACGACTGGTCCACCAACTCAAAGACGCTCAACGAGGCTATGCTTGGAGTTTCTCTGAGGGATCAAATCCGTAACGAAGTAATTCACCAGAGAACTAGGGTCACCGACGTAGCTCTTCGTATTTGCAAGTTGAAGTGGCAGTGGGCTGGTCATATCTGTCGCAGAACAGATGCTCGCTGGAGTAGGCGTGTTCTAGAGTGGAGGCCGCGAAATAGCAAACGTAGTGTAGGACGCCCCGCAGCTAGGTGGAGCGACGACATTCGTAGGGTTGCGGGTAAAAACTGGAAGAGAAGGGCTGAAGATCGTGCCCAGTGGCGTGCCTTGGGGGAGTCCTATGTCCAGCAGTGGACTGCAGTGGGCTGATGATGATGATGATGAATTATACATTCTTGTCTTGGGCACAGTTCTGTTAAGACGTACCAATAAAGTATTATGAATATAAAATACGTTGTCATTTCTGGTAATATCTAGAAAAACTATTTTTTTGTAAACTGTAACATAAGGCAGATTGACGTCTTCAGTGCCGTGATCACACAGACAATATTATTGTATTAGTTTTTAAATATTATATTATATGTATGTTAGTCTATAAGGTGTTTATAATATGGGCCTAGTTGCCTGAAATAAATAAATAAGAATTCTGAGTGTAGTTCACGCACTAGGTAACTAAACCCAATAAATTACTACCCACCGCAAAATAAAACGTGCCAAGTGCAAGCGAGCGGGCGCCACCTGCCGTAAAATCAACTAACTAACCAACATTGCGACGTAAATCAGGGTGAATTGTAACAGAGCCCAGCGGTATCGCTCTACAACCAAATCTATTTTATGTTGACTTATGAACATGGCTTACAAGCTCGCCAAACTGAAACAACGTGCAATATAATTGCTGTATTATTTTAAGAATTAGGTTTTACAACAAACTCCCAGAGTCTGTAGTCAATTTGCCAGAAAAAAAATTCAAATGTGTCATAAAATATTTTCTTTGTAAAAAAGCTTATTATAAAATTGAAGAATTTATAAATGATAATAATGTTTTTGTAGAAAATATCTAACTTAAAATTCATAGCGCTGACAATGTTATCTGATTGAACAGAGATTAAGTGCGTAGCGGTTTCTATGTTGATTGTCGCATGCCTAATCCTTGTTGTTAATTAAATATAAGTAAATCAATATTTATTTAAAAGAGCAACACACAAGTTTCTTACTTATTCTTCTTGTGATGAATCTGCATTTCGAATAAGCGGTAGAATCAAAACACTAGACTATTCAAAAGTTCTTATATTAAGTTTATTTGAATAAAGATTATTTCTATTTCAGAATTAATAATAACAAAATAATGTAGAATTCATATTAATGATCATCATTGTTTATGCCTTTTAGTGAGAAGAGGGTTTTGATGGTGTAATGAAAATCGGAGATTCCTGGACTTTAATTTACTTTATAATAGGACTTTAATATTAAAGTATAACGGTTAACATATTGTCTATGGCCCGCTGAAATACCGACGTTTCAGTGTTGCAGTATCAAAAATACAATTTGGGCCACAAATTAGTGCAACCGCACCTGAACAATCATCATTATTGGTGGACCTTATATCTATATATATATCGTTGTTAATAATGTGGACTAATGATCCTATTGCTAGTAATGTACCATATCAGGTTGACCTCCACGCGGTTGCCCCTGGAAACCATCGTGATATATTCCTGGTGAATTAGTCCCGTTGCGCTAACTGATCTGACTTCATGTTCATCTTATCATCCTCCACTGGTGCCCCCGCCAGCGTAAACCGTTAGCGCAGGCGGGTGCACCATTATTCACCAACCATTCATATACTATTACATCACTATGGGTATTTTACGATTCTTATAATTTTACTTTTTATTATTTATATACTTTTTCACTTGATATTATTATTTTTATTTTATTTGTATAATATATATATCTGATTTATTAAGTTAATGTATACGTATTTTTTAATTGTAATATTTGCGCGTCCGTACTGAGGGCCCAACTGAAAATCAGCGCTGGAAACTATTTCCAGCATTATGCTGAGTTGTGGTCCATATTGACTCCGTTTTTTATTGTGTAAATTATTCTTGTACTTCTTTTGCAAAAACGGGTTAATAATAAAAAATCTATTCTATTCTATTGAACCATTCCATTATTATCCTTTAAAAAGAATCATCATTATTATTAATGATGATAATAATATGATGATATAATATTAGCTCAGATAGTAGCTAGTGGCTTCATCCGCGAGTTATAGCGATCTTGGCCAAATAAAGAAAAAAAATTTTATAATCCAACCCAAAAAATGCAAAAAAAAGTTTCATTGTTCTACCTTCAAAAATAATGATTACATACAAACTTGCGTCACCTACACCACCTTATTTTACCCCCTTAAGGGTAACATTTTTATGAACTTGGAATGTCATATTTATTTAATACTAGCTGCACCCGCGACGGCGTCCGCGTGGAAATTACCTTTATTTTTCTAAAGTAAAAGTAGCCTAAGTTACTCCTTATTACATCAGCCACCTGGAAAAAAAGTCTCGTAAAAATCGGTCCAGCCATTTCAGAGATTGCCGGAACAAAGAGACAGACAGACAGACAAAAATTGTAGAAAATGTTATTTTGGTGTATATACCGTATTTATATTCATATGCATGTAGTAAAAAACGGTTATTTCAATATTACAAACAGACAATCTAATTTTATATGTATATATGTATTTATGAACTACCATCACTAGATTGTCCATCGAAAGATTGTATCATACAGCACTCGCAGTATCTTTAAACTTTGTTAGTTAAATTAAAAAAAAAATTAAGATAAATCAATTTGAACTTTGTTTAAATTTTTAAAAAACGATTATTTCAATATTACAACAGACTCTCCAATTTTATTTATATGTATAGAAGATTAATAAGTTTCAACCTTTAAAAATGACGATACCTTTACAACCCTTTATTTCCCCTTTCAATCTCTTACTACCCTTTTTCTTGCATTAAAAAGTAGCCTATAGCCTTTCTCAGACTCTAGACTCTAGACGATCTGTGTAACAAATTTCGTTTAAATCGGTTCAGTAGTTTTGGCGTGAAAACGAAACAGACAGAGTTTTTTCGCATTTATAATATTAGTAACGAAGTAAGGATTGTCACATACACTTCATTAATCGATTGACAAACATCTATTACCGCCAGATTATGTTTTTAGATGTGAATTAATTATATAAATATATCAGAAGGGCCGTACGCTTGTTTGCCACCTAAGTGGTATTCATTCATTTTCTTAATTTAAGAGCTACGCTCTTGTTTTTTGCCACTTTAAAAGATCTTCTATCATGCTCTTTAATTCTTGATACGACACGACTCCCATTTTGTTGCTTGATGTAGCTATTCCTTGGTCTTTCCCTCCCCCTCTTTCCTTTTATTTTCCCCTCAATAATAATTTTCATGAAATCATCGTGCCGTATCAAGTGTCCTAATATATTTCCTCGTCTATTTCCTATTGTGTTCAATATTTGTCTTTTTTTTTTTACCCTGTGTAGTACTTCTTCGTTTCTTACTTTATCCTTCCAGATAATTCTTTCCATCCTCCTCCAACACCACATTTCATAAGCCTCCAGTTTGTCTCTTTCCTTTTGATTTAATGTCCAAAGTGGTCCTAAGTGGTATAAAAAGGAAAAAAAAAATTACACTGCCGAGGTTTTCGCTAGAGACTACAGCATGTGGTGATACAAGTAAGTTGTCTTAAGGGTCGTCAACACACGTGATTCTCATGGTTTTTCAGGCATCCATAAGCTATAGTAACCGTTTACCATCAGATGGACCGTAATCTAGTTTATCATATAAAAAAATTGTTAAATTTGGCGTCAAATTAAAATTCAAAAATCATTTATTCATGTAGAAGATTTTAGCCGCTTATGAACGTCAAAATTTTACATTATAATTTATTTTTCCCTACTGTCCAGTTCGGTATACAGATCCAATTGAGAAGAACTGGCAAGAAACTCAATTGAATTACTTTTTTTTAACGCCAGTTTATTTACAATGCATAGGTATTTATATAGGTGTCTATGTCTAACATTAAATGAAAATCCCGAACATGAAAACTATTGCTATGCACGCTCGTCATTCAAGTAATCGTTTAGTGAGTAATAGGCCATGCTCAGTAAATATGATTTAACAGATGTTTTGAATTTATTTAAGGGTAATTCCAAAGGACCTTCGAAAACCGGTGGCTCCTTGAGCTAAAACCAAAATAATTTTTTTTTAGTTTATTTTTATTAAAAAAATAACATACAATCCTAAATTTACAACTATCAACCCCTATTTTTTAGTGATATTAATACTTTAATATTCTACTCTCAACGGTTGCCTTAACAGATAAGGGCGATTCAAAGCAAAAAAAAAATGTTTATTTGTAGTTTTTTTATTAAAAAAAAATACATACAACCCTAAATTTACAACTATCAACCCCTATTTTTTAGTGATATTAATACTTTAATATTCTACTCTCAACGGTTGTCCTTAAGAGATAAAAGCGATCCAAAGCCAAAAAAACTTTTTTTTTTGCAGTTTTTCTTTATTAAAAAGAAATACATACAACCCTAAATTTACAACCATCGACCCCTATTTTTTAATAGTGATATTAATACTTTAATATTCTACTCTCAACGGTTGTCCTTAAGAGATAAGGGCAATACATAACCAAAATTAATTTTATTTACAGATTTTTTTTTTGAATTCATACAACCAAAAAATATAATACACACATTTTTTAATAGTGATATTAATACTTTAATATTCTACTCTCAACGGTTGCTCTTAAGAGAAAGGGCAATACAAAACTAAAAATTTTTTTTTTACAGAATTTTTTTTTTTTCAATTCATACAACCAAAAAAATACAAAATTTTTTTAATAGTGATATTAATACTTTAATATTCTACTCTCAACGGTTGCTCTTAAGAGATAAGGGCAATACAAAACCAAAAATTTTTTTTTTGAATTCATACAACCAAAAAATATAATACACACATTTTTTAATAGTGATATTAATACTTTAATATTCTACTCTCAACGGTGGATACTTGAATTATGTATATGTATACGACAAAACAACGTTTGCCGGGACAGCTAGTTTTTTACTAAAAAATGCAGTCAACGCGTTCAAGATCTAATTACCTTTGAATATTGCAGTTTGCCTCTCTTTATTAAATCCTAGGAAGTTATAAAGCATTCTACCATTGTACGTCGAATATTAAGTAGCACTAATTAAGTAGACTATGAGAACTTTCTATAGTAGATTTGCAGGCAAAGTTCTTGGACCGTGAAGTTAGAAAGTCACTCGTAAGAAAATTGATGAACGAACTACTTACGCCCTGTGGGTTGGTTTTGATTAGTTTTGATAATGTTGTAATGCGAAATGTATGTAGGATTGATTGAAGTAGCAAATGGTTACAAATACTATATTTTTTTTAATGAAAATACATAAATAATTGAGTATTGGAACAAAACAATGTTTAAAGGGTGGATAAGAAAACGCTTTTGAAAAAAAAAGGTTATTGCTTTTATACCTATCTTTTATAACTAGCTTTTGCCCGCGGCTTCGATCGCGTTAATTTATCCTCTTAGGGGTGGAATTTATCAAAATCCTTTCTTAGGGGATGCCTACATCATAGTAGCTTTATGCATGCAAAGTCTCGGCCCGATCGGTTTAAAATTGTACCAATTACTTTATTAGTATTTCAAATATTTTTCTAAGTTAATTAAAATAATCTGCAGTGTACAATGTTGGCAGCGTTGTTGCGGCGATATATTCACAAAACCGTGGGTAGTCACAAAAAATCTACAAACTTTTCATACGTCCCATAACAATTATCGTGAACGGGTCGCGTTTTTGCATGTTATAATATTTTATGACGCGCCTCGCCCGCGCACCATGTGTAGCTTAAGCCATAAACTGAAGCGATTCATCAAAGTTGTCAAATTTTATTCTATTCCAATATGTGGTTGATAAATTAAGAAATGCGTGTAGTGTAGTGTTGTGTTGTGTTAATCTCTAACCTGCGTTACGACGACACTGCCTTGCTGGCATGATCCGAAGCAGAAATGGCGGAAATACTGGATCGCTTGGAGTCTGTCAGCCTGGGGTTGGGCCTTGCTATTAAAGGTAAGGCCAAGCTTATGGTAATCGATCGTTTTTCATCAATCCAGCGCACTGACCTACTAGGAGACTATGACACTGTTGACCAATTCCAGTACCTTGGCTCCGTGATCACAAACCGAGGCGGCTGCGAAACTGAGATACGTCGACGAATCGCCATGGCTAAGACAGCAATGACCCAATTGAGCAAAGTATGGAGAAACAGAAACATCACCAACAAAACCAAAATACACCTGATAAGATCACTGGTTTTCTCCATCGCGCTATATGGTGCAGAGACATGGGCCCTCAAAGCCGCTGATAGGCAAAGAGTTGATGCCTTTGAACTGTGGTGCTGGCGTCGACTATTGAGGATACCGTGGATAGCCCACCGTACAAACGTCTCTATACTAATAGAGCTCAAATTAGAAGATTCTCAGCGGCTGTCTTCTACTTATCTGCAGCGCATTGTGCGATACTTCGGACACATCGCGCGGAGGGATGTAGACAATATGGAGAGACTGATGGTAACAGGGAAGGTAAAAGACGTCGAGGCCGAAGTCCCATCCGATGGTAAGATCAAATATCACGTCAACTGAACATTACTATCAGGCATCTGAGCGCAGCAGATGGTGACGGCAAGTCGACAAGGTAGTATAGAGTCACGATCCTCAGCGGTGAGGGAACGATTTAGAAGAGAAGTAGTGTTGCCATTAGAATAGCACTACTACGGTAAATCATTCACGGCAAGAATCTTGCTGTGAATGCCGTAGAAGCCGACTAAGAACTTCATCAAACAGAGAATGAGCAGCAGTATTCTGAGTAACTACCACTGTGATCGCCAACCCGCATGCCAAGCATAGCGATTATGGCAATATCCAAAATAATTTAATTTAGAATTTATTAATTTACACTCAAGGCTCAGCCCCGGCCCCGGGTGTGAACAATGCCCGGGTAAAACAAACGACGACTTGTGTTCCGGGCTAAAAAGATAATAATGATGATGACGAAATTAATAAATTATAGACATCTCACGTGAAACCCTGTTGAAGACTCATATAATTATTCTTTTGAAAATAAAATCCATACGCCAATATAATATTATAAAGTCAAAAGTGAGTCAAAGTAGACGGAGTCGCTGAAGTCAGCTAGTTTTATAATGAATGAAATGCAAGTACGAGTATAAAGCTTTGCTACAAGTTCTATAATAGAAAAAGTTTTCAAAGCTACACTAGCAGGCTCCTAACAAATTTAGCTAGGCAGGGAGAAAAAGACGACTGGTGAAGATGTGCGTTGGCAAAAGAGCCTCTTAAACCTACCCCTGAGACATAAGTCCCGGGAACTGCTTGAAATTTCCTTATCTGCTACACTATGGACCAGGCACCCACATGCTGAATCCCTGATATGCAAATTAGTTTGTCACACTGACGCAATATCTACATTCCAAACTATTATTATTATTACAACTATTTATTCTATTTAATAAGTCAGTCATAACCGCTAAAAGCTTATCACTCGCGTCGGTTCTAAAGCAACATACTAGCGTATTGTCGCTTCGGGCTTGCCAACTGCTCCCAATGTTATTATTATTATCTTTTCAAACGCAACTTATGTCCGCTGCTTTTATGTTTCGCTGCAACAAAAAATGTACAGCGACATCCTATTGTTTCAAATTCAGCTTTAAAGCGCTGTTTAAGCCATTCTTACATAATCATATCAAAATAAATACGTGTTATACTTGGTTAACATTTAGATGTTATCAGGATATTCCAAAATTTCTGGTAAATGCCACTGTGTGCTAACTGATCTGACGTCATGTTCATCTTATCTTCCTCTACTGGTGCTTCGCCAGTGTATACCGTTAGCACAGAATAGAATAGAATAGAATAGAATAGAATAGAAAATCATTTATTCAAATAAACTTACATTGAAGCACTTTTGAATAGTCATTACATTTTTTTTAATCTACCGCTCGTTCGAAAAGCTGTCTCATCACAAGAAGAACGAGCAAGAAAGATGTGTGTGAATACAAACCACCAATTAGCACTAATTCAATTAAATACTCAAAAAGAAAAATATTGAATACATAACCAACTGGTTAAACCATTAACATATTAGAGCAGACCACCTAAGCAGCACCCGTTCACGAGTATGACGGCTAACAAGTTTTTTATTCCAAGCTGCACTAACTTGCCTAAGGGCCACGTCAGGAAATCCCAGAAACGTTTAACACAGAACTCGTAACTGTTAGCACTGAATGACAAGTTAAAGTATCATAAAAATAAATCTATAATCTAAGTATCGTAAATAGCGTAACTGTTAGCACTGAATGACAAGTTAAAGTATCATAAAAATAAATCTATAATCTAAGTATCGTAAATAGCATCGTCGTGTTATTTTTTTTCCGAATTATTTTAATGTAGCTGACTTTTATAGCATCACAGGATAAAACCCTAGCAGCGAATAGACTTCACTCCTACCTGACTAATACGTCTAGAATAAAGGGTATTGCTCTCGGTGCAAACTTCTTTTTAGGCTGTGAAACATTTTTACATAACACCGGTACTGTCCAGAACAGTATCTATAGTTTTTATTTATTTTATTTTGTCCCACAGAAACGGAACTGATATTTTTTATATTACTGGAATGGCATGCAAGTTGGCGGTCCACCTGATGGTAAGTGGCAACTTATACAGGTTGTACATAATATTTTATATATATTGTTATGGTGGACCCTTCTTAATAAGATACTGTATTGAATTATTATATAATAATAATAATCTCAGGACAATTCACACAGAGCCATCTAGACCCAAGTTAAGCTAGCTAGAGCTTGTGTTATGGGTACTAGATAACTGATACATATACATAGATTTTTTTTTTAATACATACATATTATACATAGAAAACACCCAGACCGATACAAACAATCGTACTCATGTATACAAATGTTTGTGCCGTGCGAGGAATCGAACCCGCGACCATCGGTCGTAAAGCAGTGTGCTTGACCGCTAAACCACCGAGGTCGTTATCTTTGTAGTACTATTATATTCTTTATAGAATCACGTGTTATTTTAGTATTATCATTATTAAATAGATTTATATTATTTTCTTTAATACCGCTACCATTAGCATGATCGGCTACAGCTTTTTTTTTATACTACGATGGTGGCAATCAAGCATACGGCCCATCTGATGGTAAATGGTTACCGTAGCCTATGAACGCCTGAAACACCAGGGGTAACGTGCGCGTTGCCGACCCTTAAGAAACCTTAATATACCCTTCTTGAAAAACCCCATGCTGTAGTCTCGTGGGAAAACCTCGGCTCGGTTCATTGAACAATCTAAGTGTAGGTTGAAAGAAGTGTTAACTGTTCGGTGACCGAACTGCGATTGAACAGTCTATCTATCTATTCAATACCCAATGAAACACGTGTCGCAATATGGTTGTAGACTCAATAATGGTCGGAATTTTTTTTTAATGGATGATAATGAAATCGTAGCATCCGCTAACGGTTTACGCTGGCGGGGTACCAGCGGAGGGTGATAAGATGAACATGAGGTCAGTTAGCCCATCCTGACAAATTCACCAGTAATTTATCACGATGGTTTCCAGGGGGAATCGCGAGGAGGTCAACCTGATGGTACATCATTAGTGTGGGACTGTGTATAGGACCCTGGGGTCGGTGCAGCCAACGATGGTGGTAATTAAAGGCGCAATATGTGAAAGTAACAGTGTATTATAAAAATATATGTCATAACAGACTATATAAGAAAGCAAGGGCAATAGAAGGTATCATAAAGGATTAATAACAAAACCGTAACAACCAATCTAAAATATAAATATTTAAATATAGGGAATTCTCATGTTAACCAGCGGCCCGAATGTAAGGAGTCCTGTACAGTTAGCAATGGAATAGAAAATCATTTATTCAAACAGTGACAATTTGACACCAAGAGAAACAAATGCTTCCAATAACGGTAGTCAGGTTTCAGGCACCGAATATTTGTGGTTCACACATGCAAATGATAGCGGAATTAAACAAAACAATATAAATCTATTGCGTAACAGTATCTATTAATCTCGAGTTAGCACCAACCTGACCTAATGTAAATCTTCCTTTACAGACGTGACTTCGCAGCAGATAAAAGGAGTCCCCAGGGAAATTAATTCCTAAGTTTATTGTACTGTAAATTATTTGTGATGTATATAAAAATAAATTTATATTTCATTATTGCTTTAGGAAGATGGTTTCAACATTTCAAAAGTTGTTTTATGAATGACGAGCTAAGTGTATCCCCATTTTATATGATAATGGAATGGTGCACCCGCCTGCGATAACTGTTTACGCTGATGGGGCACCAATCGAGCATGATAGAGTATGAGTATAGGAGTTAGATCCGCTAGCCCATAGGTTACCCTATGAGCTAACTGTCCTGACCTTCAAAAGGAATTGTCGACTATTGATTAAAAAATTAACTGTTTGTACGCAGCAGATCTATCATGGTACATTGCTATTCGCTGGCTGACTGATATTGGAAGATGATAGTGTTTTTTAAAAGAGAACTGATTGTACGTCGACCTAACAGGTATATTGCTATTCGTTGGCTGACTGCTATTGGAAGATGATAAATTTTTTAAAAGAGAATGATTGTACGTCCACCTAACATGGTACATTGCTATTCGCTGGATGACTGCTAAGAGAGATAGTGTTTTTTAAAAGAGAACTGATTGTACGGCGACCTAACATGGTACATTGCTATTCGCTGGCTGACTGCTATTGGAAGATGATAGTGTTTTTCAAAAGAGAATGATTGTACGTCGACCTAACATGGTACATTGCTATTCGCTGGCTGACTGCTATTGGAAGATGATAGTGTTTTTTAAAAGAGAACTGATTGTACGTCGACCTAACATGGTACATTGCTATTCGCTGGCTGACTGCTATTGGAAGATGATAGTGTTTTTTAAAAGAGAACTGATTGTACGTCGACCTAACATGGTACATTGCTATTCGCTATTGACTGCTATTGGAAGATAATATGAAACTCATTTATAAGTTAAAAAAATTGCATTGTTATTATTATTATTTATTTTATTATTCGCACAACCTCTTGGTAGGTTCTTAATTTTATGGCAAAGTGATGAGAGAGATGGATAGTGGATATGTTTGCCATGAGTGTGTGAGACAGATAGTGACGCCACTTTTACTAAAGTCAACGAAAGTAATTAAAATTAACAAGATAGTGAAAAATCTTGACGTAGTTTAGAAATTTTAATGGTTAATTTTATAGAACTTTTAAGGGCACTTGCCAAGGCACTTTAGTACAATTTTTTTTAAAGGATGACCATTCAAAGTCGACAAATTTTAAAATTTTAAATTCATAGTTTAATAGTCTTAATTCTAGAAAACTTGGGACAATTGTGTCAGTATTTTTAACTGTGACTCTAGAACTATTATACCTTACGGTTCCAAAGTTTAAATAATAAAAATTAACCACAATAACCGAAAATTGTTTACAGTTTAACCAAATTTCTACATTCTTCTTAAATGCCCACAATTTTCAAACTGCATGGGATAGATTTTATTCAGATTTTTCTCATGATGGTTACAATCAATTCTGATTTGCTTAACGTTGAGTTCTGGAACAGGTGTATATAGGTGTTGTGGTGGAGATCTCTTTGTGTTGAGATTTTTCAACTAATAAATAATATGTAAGTTTGCAGAATTGTATTGTCTTTTAAAATTTTTTTTACAATAATGTCAATCAGTCGGTATTTGACATTAAAACTATATAGGAAGATGACTTACGTCTTTTTAATAAGAGAGTCCGATTGGGGGCTGGAAACATACTAACATGGTAACGAGCAGAGCAAGTTATAATACTGCTACAAACTATATATGAAAAAATTGAGTTTCATAAATTAACAAACTTGATATGAAATTGTATACACCGTTGTTACAATATGTTTCAATGAGTCTGGTAGGATAAGCTATTGGAAGATGAAAGTGTTTTTAAAAGAGAACTCAGTTTAATAGTTCTCTCAATAATATATATAAAGTTCAGCTTTATTAAAATGACGTAAGTTTATTTATAAAATAGTATAGTTTAGGGGGGTCCGGCGTCGAACCACACATGTGTCTGGCAATGCTATTCGTTATAATACTACTTGGAACTATATATAAAAAAATGGAGTTTCTTAAAATAACGAATTTGATATGAAAATTTTTACACCTTTGTTACCTGTTACCTAAGGAACCACGATCTAGGTTTCATGTTTGGGGATCGTTCTTGCCTGTATTGGGGACACACATACAAGAACTTTCACGTTTACTAACACGTATGTCTTGTCTATTCTTGCAATATATTAATTCACAAATTAATAATATGAAAATAGATATAAAATACATCAAAATTTGTCGATCATATATCAGGGAGTGTTCTTAAAAATTGTTCGGACATTTAATCAGCTGAGTTAAAATGATATAATACTGAAATACCATCCAGATCATGGATGAATGGCGGTCTTCCACAGTACGGTTTTCTAAAACTTTTTGCCAAGTGACAACCACTTTTTGTGGAATCACCTTCCAGCAATGGTATTTTCATTATTATTATTATTTAAACCTTCAAGAAAAGGACTTAACCTTTAAAAGGCCGACAACGTTCTTAATTTGGAGTTGCAAAATGATGAGAGAGGCGGTAATCATCTTGCCATCAGGCGAGAGAGACAGATAGTGACGCGACTGTGTTATAAAAAAAAAGTAAATATAAATACGTCGTATATAAAAAAATATATATGTCTGTACAAATACAATGAGCCTGATCGTCATAATTTATTATATTCAAACTTCTCCGAGTAGTGCACGATGAAAGGCTTCGCATATAAGCGACCTAAGAATGAGAAGAAAGGATTTTTCATGCCACATCCCGAGGGCGTTGAATACATTAAGAGGTACGCGATAAAAGAAACTTAGGTAGTTATAACAACGGCTCTTACAAAGCGACGTGTATGTAAATAAACCTGTACTCACAATGGACTTTATATTTAGACAATAATATTGGGCAGTTAGATGCTACTTTTGCTCGTATTTAATATATATAAATAAATTTATATGTATAGACATATAAATATTTGTAATATTGAAATAACCGTTTTTTACTACATGCATATGAATATAAATACGGTATATAAACCAAAATAACATTTTTTACCGGTTGATTCCGGCTAATCTCTGAAATGGCTGGACCGATTTTGACGGGACTTTATTTGGCAGATAGGTTAAGTTTGTATGAAACTTTGTCAATTTCAAACCGATCTTGCTGAGACTTTGGATGCATAAAGCTACTATGACGTAGGCATCCCCTAAGAAAGGATTTTAATGAATTACACCCTTTTAGAGGATAAATTAACGCGAGCGAAGCCTTGGGCAAAAGCTAGTGCAATATATATTGCTATTTACAAAACATATACGTTCATAGAATAAAAATAACATATTAAATCCATTGTAAGGTCGTTTACACGCAAGACTGAATGAATATAGTGTAAACGAGACAATAATTACATATCTAATCTTTATATTGAAACCTATCTGAAAGTGTATAATATGAATGTGGGTGGATATAAAGGGAGGGGACGCCCTAAGAAAAGATGGATGGATTGTGTGAAAGATGATATGAATAAAAGAAGAGTATGCTCAGATATGACGACCGATAGAGAGCAGTGGAAGAGAATGACATACTGCGCCGACCACAAATAATGGGATAAAGGCAAGGCAATGATGAGCTGAAAATATGATGAAACTTCATATCTGTACATCCATACATGTAAATAAAATTGGAGTGTCTGTTTGTAATATTGAAATAACAATTTTTTACTACATGCATATGAATATAACAACGAAGGTCTATTACAGACTCTTATGATATGTCAAATCTACCGTCAGTTCGGAATGATTTCGAGATGAGAAGAACAGACTCGATGTACAGCGTTGAATTAAAAATATTGTTTTTTTTTTTGATGTATTTATTTATGAAATGAGAAGATGATGATGATGATGGTGATGATGATGAGAAGAACTGACTCGATGTACAGCGTTCAATTACAAATATTGTTTTTTTTATTGATGTATTTATTTATGAAATGAGAAGAAGATGATGATGGTGATGATGATGAGAAGAACTGACTCGATGTACAGCGTTGAATTACAAATATTGTTTTTTTTAATTGATGTATTTATTTATGAAATAAAAGATAGAGAGATCTGTCACACTCGTGAGGTGCTGCTTGTGGGAATTGGTCTGTTCGTGTTACGAACACTGATTGGACTTTTTGCTATTGCAATGGCATATGCTGGTGGCTACTCTATTCCTCAAATTTGAATTTAAATGATTCTGTATTATCGTAAACATGTCTATATCGTAAACATTTATTTGAAAAGAATACGAGCTGAGTTTCTTGTCAATTCTTCTCATCTCGGAATCATTCCGAACTGACGGTAGATTTGACATATCATAAGAGTCTGTAATAGAACTACATGAATTAAGATATTTTGAATTTTAATTAGAATTTGAATGAGACGAAAAGATATATTCAAAAAGTTATTTGAAAGTCATTAAAACCTTCAAGAAAAGAGCTTATTCCTTTTTAAAAGGCCGACAACGTACTTGCAATTCCCCTGGTGTTGCGGGTGCTCATGGGCGGCGGTAATCACTTACCATCAGGTGAGCCGCATGGTTGTATGTCCCCTGTGTTATAAAAAAAAAATTAAAGGTGAAAGTAAGTTTATTTAGCGTCTGTAACGGCAATTCGTGAGTCGTAACAGGTGTGACATGGTAAAGTGATATCTGTAGTCACATATACATATAGCCAGCGGTTACCATTTACCATCAGATGGTACATAAGCTTGTTTGCCATTTCAATCATAAAAAAAAATACTCAAATGAGTCACATTATGAACGCGGCCTAAATCGTCACGCGGTGCTCATATTATAAATCTATATTCAAATATAACCCTTATTACATTACCACAGAGGTGACTATGATTAAGTATCTTTTTCTACATGTATTGTAAGTGTGAATATATAAAGTATATGCAATAAATGTATAAAGTAGTTTTGTATTATTGGATGACATACGTTTATAACAGTAATAAAAAACCTAGGACAATTTACACAGCGCCATCCACTGAAGAACTAAGCAAGGCTGTGTTATGGATACTAGGAAACTGATCGCTTATATACAAACCTAGCTGTTCCCGCGACTTCGTCCGCGTGAACATTTAACTTTATTTTCTAAAATAAAAGTAGCCTAAAGAACTAAAAATTATTTTGTTCGTCTTAATTTATTTGTTCCATTAGGTACTGATAGGTTCAAACTAATACATTTACATCCTGCATCATCCCTTATTTTATCCCCATGGGGGTTGAATTTATGAATATATTTAAGCGAACGTCTTCATCATAGTAGCTCCAATCTTTAATTTCAGTTCAATCAGTCGAAAATCTAAGAAGATATATACAAAGTTTCATCCTCTATTTTATCCCCTTAGGTGTGAAATTTATCAAAATCTTTTCTTAGGCGATGCCTACGTCATAGTAGTTTTATGCATGCAAAGCCCAGCTCAGCCCGATCGGTTTAAAATTGACAAAGTTTCATACAAACATTCATCCCCTATTTTATCCCCTTTATAGGCGTCTATGTCTAACATTAAATGAAAATCCCGTGCATGAACAACTATTGCCATGCACACTCATCATTCAAGTAATCGTTTAGTGAGTAATAGGCTTTGCTCAGTAAATATGATTTAACAGATGTTTTGAATTTATTTAAGGGTAATTCCAACATATCCTTTGGTATCTTATTGTAAATTTTTATATGTATTCCCATAAAACACCTATTAACTGTTTCTAAACGATACTTGGGGACAGCAAGTTTGTCTTTAAATCTAGTATTAATATTGTGAATATTGCTGTTTTTTGGAAATAAGTCAAGATTTTTATGAACATATAGGATATTTGAATATATATATGAGAAGCAACGGTGAGAATATGTTGACCACTTTGAATTTCTCTCTTAATGAGTCACGACTCATATACAGTAGATCGCTCGAACGGCACGTTTTTGTAATATGAATATATTTTTAATATCTGCCGCTTTTCCCCATAATAATATTCCATAAGAAAGTAAACTATGATAAATAATTAAAATAATAATAATAATCTAGCAGTATCAGTATCAGTGTACTGTCTATCCTTACGCACGGCAAAAGCTGCTGAACTCAGTTTCGCTGCGAGGCTTTGAATTTGTGCTCCCCATTGTGTTTTATTATCTAGTGTGATTCCTAGAAAGACAGTAGATTCTATAAATTCGAGAGATTCGTCATTTAATTTTATGTTGCAATTAAAAAAAGACAGAGAAAAATGAACACATTTTGTTTTTTAGCGTTTAACATAAGATTGTTAGTTGTAAACCAGTGCAGGAGATGCCGCAAAGCACTATTTACATCGTCATAATTAGTAGTCATTCTATTAAAAAAAAAATAATGAAGTATCGTCTGCAAATAACACTATGCCGCATCTATCCTGCATGGCATATGGGAGATCATTAATGTAAACTAGGAATGAAAAATACAGTGCTGATTACTATAAAATATTACTAAACACTTAATAATACAATATAGCTAGAACAATAAGTAAAGTGAAGAGATGGAGGCACGAATATGTGTGACACACATTAGAAGGTATGATTCATGGGGGCGGGCGTGATATATCACGCGTGGTACACAAGCGCCGAGCGACGGCGGCAGGCGCGGGCATCCGCCTGTCGCCCTAACTCGTTAGTGTGAATGATACCTCCTTGACAGCGTTGATGTAGAGAAGAGTTTTTTTTAATATATACATTAATAATAATAATAATTACATTTGTATTATGGTATATCCACCTGAAATAGAACATTGTTATGTACTTGGCTTAGGCCCGTACATAACAAGATTACCGGCGAAAGTCGAGAAAAAATAATGAAAAAAAAAAAAAATAATAATAATAACCCCGGCCGACTGTGCTTCTGCCGGGGGTATGTTGCCATCTCCTCTCCTAAAGAGAAGAGATGAGAATTTTTGGAAAAAAAAAAATAATAATAATTCCAGAACAATTCACACAGCGCCATCTAGTCCCAAGTTGAGCTAGCTAAAGCTTGTGTTATGGGTACTAGATAACTGATACAAATACATAGATATTTTTTTTTGTAAATACATACATATTATACATAGAAAACAAAGACTGATATAAACAATCATACTCAAGAATACAAATGTTTGTGCCGTGCGAGGAATCGAACCCGCGACCATCGGTCGTAAAGCGGTGTGCTAAACCGCTAGACCACCGAGGTCGTCAAACATTATTATGTGTAGATAATAATAATATATTTTTGACAGCAATTTAAGTAGTTACAGTTAGTTATTCTTCTTATAAACTATTACATTTCTTTTATATAACACAGGGGACAAACGAGCATGCGGTTCACCTGATGGTAAGTGATTACCGCCGCCCATGAGCGCCCGCAACACCAGGGAAATTGCAAGTACGTTGTCGAGCTTTTAAAAAGGAATAAGCTCTTTTATTGAAGGTTTCAATATCGTATAGGTTCGGAAATACCATCCTTTGTCCATCCTCCAAAAAACTTCATCTTCCTCTGTCCAACGCTTTCCTTCTCCATGTTGATCTAGCCACTGCCTTTTGTAATCCTCCCACCTCTTTTTTAGTCACCCTCGTTTTCTTTTTTGTTCTCTTGGATACCAATCTAAGTCATCCTTGGTCCATTTCTCTTTCTTACTTCTTATTGCATGTCCTGTCCACTTGCATTTAAGTTTCTTAATTGTTATGACTGCATCTGTCAATTTAGTTTTTTCTTTTTTGTTCTCTTGGATACCAATCTAAGTCATCCTTGGTCCATTTCTCTCTCTTACTTCTTATTGCATGTCCTGTCCACTTGCATTTAAGTTTTTTAATTGTTATGACTGCATCTGTCAATTTAGTTTTTTCTTTTTTGTTCTCTTGGATACCAATCTAAGTTATCCTTGGTCCATTTCTCTTTCTTACTTCTTATTGCATGGCCTGTCCACTTGCATTTAAGTTTTTTAATTGTTATGACTGCATCTGTCAATTTAGTTTTTTCTTTTTTGTTCTCTTGGATACCAATCTAAGTCATCCTTGGTCCATTTCTCTTTCTTACTTCTTATTGCATGTCCTGTCCACTTGCATTTAAGTTTTTTAATTGTTATGACTGCATCTGTCAATTTAGTTTATTCTTGTTTGTTCTCTTGGATACCAATCTAAGTCATTTTGGTCCATTTCTCTTTCTTACTTCTTATTGCATGTCCTGTCCACTTGCATTTAAGTTTCTTAATTGTTATGACTGCATCTGTCAATTTAGTTATTTCTCTTATATTAGTGAGTTTCATTTTGTCTGTTAGTTTGATATTTATGTAAAGCGGTATGCTAAACTGATATATTTTTTTCTAAATACATTTATAACATACATAGGAAACACCCAGACCGATACAAACAATCATACTCATGAATACAAAAGTTTGCACCGTGCGGGGAATCGAACACGCGTACATCGGAAATAAAATGGTGTGCTAAACCGCTATACCACCAAGACCGTTATTTATAAGTACTGCAAGTAGGTATAAAATAGAATCATATACCGTTTCTATCAGTTTTTAAAGGTAATTTCCGACCAAATCATTTATACGTTCAACATAAACATTTCCCATGTTTAACAGGAAATCTAATTACGGAACTTAATTATAAATTTAACACCTAATTGAGCTCTTCCGGTCATGCACAAAATGGGATGAACAAACAAATAAATGAACATAAATTATTTATAGGACCTAATAATATTTCCGGGCCACTGACTGGAATAATACAATGCTAAACTATAGTTGGATGTCCAATGATATTAACTGTATATCATTAATTAATATTATAAACGAAAGTTTGTAAATATAGATGGATGTTTGTTGCTCTTTAACGCAAAATCTACTGAACGGATTTTAATGAAACTTTACAAGAATATAGCTTATAATAACAATAATCTCAAGACAATAGATGGCGCTGTGTATTCACACAGCGCCATCTAGGCCCAAGTTAAAGCTTGTGTTATGGGTACTAGATAACTGATACAAATACATAGATATTGTTTTTTATATATAAGATATACAAACAATCATACTCATATATACAAATGTTTGTGCCGTACGAGGATTCGAACCCGCGATCATCGGTCGTAAAGCGGTGTGCTAGACCGCTAGACCACCGAGGTCGTCTAATACATTATACATCAGAATAACTTATAATCTATTTTTCTTGGGGTGAAACCTCACTCACTTATAAATAATAAGTGGTATTCTCTTAGTATCAACTAATAAACCTCCCAATACCTACAATATTCACAATTACCTATCTCTTATTTGTTATTATAATAATAATCACTTCAACCTTTTCGCTCCAAACTCCCGTTATGTCAGTTCCATCCATCCGTCAATCTACTTGTCAATGTCACAAAGATGATTCAGGCTCTGACCTCTCTGGGATCTAGATCCCAGGGCGGAGAAAGAGAGCCTCTAGAGGCTAAAGCCCGCGTTTAGCCTCTAGAGGCTAAAGCCCGCGTTTAGCCTCTAGAGGCTAAAGCCCGCGCGTCTTCGCTCGGGGACTTCTTAGGACCTGATGGAGAAGTGAAGGGGTAGATTAGAGGATCCAAGGGTGGGCCTTAAAACTGTGGAGGCCATTCGGCCAGTACTAACGTACTGGCTGAGTAAAGGACGTAGAGGTCCACTTACCTTCAGATTGACACAGGTGCTTACCGGTCATGGTAGTTTCGGTAAGTACCTGTGCGAGATTGCTCTGAGGGAACCAACGGCCGCTTGCCATGAGTGCAACGACTGTAATCAGGACACGGCGTAACACACATTAGAAGAATGCTCGGCATTTACCGAAGAGCGTCGCATCCTGGTTTGCAGTCATAGGAAGTGACCTCTCGTTACCAGCAGTTATACGTGAGATGGTGAGTAACGAGAGGTCAGCCGTCGTCGCATACTGCGAGTCGTCGGCAGTACCCGCTCTTTACCCCTGGAGAGGGCGGGTATCCATGACGGATTTCCCCAAGAAAAAAAAAAGGCTCTGGCATCTGCTGTTCCGTTTCAGGTTACTCAGAATACCTTAGATCAGGGTAGGCAAACCTTTATGCATCAACGTGCCATTGTATCCAAAGAATGTTTAATGGGTTCATTGACGTGCCATCAAATAGTTTTAATTTTCTGATTATTTGGAAAATAATAATAATAAATACTATCAAAACTCTCTATAAAATAAAGTAAACAAAAGAGGTACTTTTTGGATTGTTTTCATTACACCCATAAATTAAATTACAGTAAAATTTGTGTGACTTCTGTTGCTGCAGGTTAGATGACAAATAATTTATGTCAGGCTTGTACGATGTTACTTTTAGCAAAATGCATGTTGAACTGGATTCATCTGTCAAACGGTTTCTAACTGAGTTTTTAATGTTATTCATCTCTGAAAATAATGACTCGCAGGCATAGGTAGGTGGAAATATTGTTAAAATAGCATGAGCCAGCTTCTTCAAACAGTTTTATGATCGACGACGTGCCCAAAATATTGTGTTGCGTGCCTTCGTGGTTCGCCTACCCTGCCTTCGATAAAGAATCATGATTATTTACAATTTAATTTTTAATTAATGATGCCTCATACGATAATTAACAATTGTCATAACTATTTGTTATCAACTAGCTCTAAAACTAAACTGTAGCTCTCTCTAATAGTCGTTTATTGAGCACCATTTGACCGCCTGATTCAATTAGGCCCCACATAAGTGGAAATGTATGCGGTTAGCTGAAAATTACTTTGCAGTTCATCGAATTGCAATATAATATATATTAATAGTTAGGTATCTATTGTTATCTGTGACGCACCATTAATTTAAATGTATATTAATACTGAAACGGAACGTCATCCGCAAAGTAAATGTGAATTTATGACGGATGATTATGATATTCTGATGTTTATATTATTATATAAGATATATTATTGTAGGCAAGTCTTCATCAAAATCCGTTCAGATACTAGATTTTAAAACTATATTTTTGCGTGAAAGAGTAACAAACATCCATCCATGCTCTCAAACTTTCGCGTTTATAATATTAGTAAGATATATCTACCTACACTAATAAATCATTACATAGTATAAAACAAAGTCACTGTCGCTGTCTGTATGTATGTTTAAATCTTTAAAACGCAATGGATTTTGAAGCGATTTTTTAATAGATAGAGTGATTCAAGAGGAAGGTTTATATATATAACACATGTACATCCGTGCAAAGACGGGTTCGGTAGTTAGTAATACATATAAAGATTAAAGATCATTGTATGATTGTAACGAATAAACTTAGGAATTCAATTTTTCACCATTAGAATAGATAAGGTAAAAGAAAAATTAAAATTAATTTAAAAATTTTAATATTTATACACATATAAATAATTAAAAATAAATTAAAAATAATATATATATATATATAAAATAAAATAAATGTGTGTAACATAAATATAATAGATAATAATAGATAAATCATTTATTCAATCTCTATAAAATACTAGTTGATTAATTTTAATTATAGATATAGAAATATACATATAATTTACTTATAATTAAAACTTTTGAATCATCAGTCTTACATTAAGTTTATTTGAATAAAGAATTTTTCTATTTTCATTTAAATAAATTTAATATAACCACTTTTGAATCGTCTTTTTTTACTATCCTGCAACTCAATCGGAATGAGGTTCACCACAAGACGAATGAGCAAAAAACCTATGAGTTTATTATCACAGTCTCAAGAAACTTGCGTGTTGCTTTAAATGAATAAAATAAATAATCATTTATTCGAATAAACTTACATTGAAGCACTTTTGAATCATCAGTCCACACATTTTTTTTTAATCTACCGCTCATTTACATTTTTAAGTTGAAGTGTGTAAAACAATTACTCAAATAGAAAAAATATTAAATATATGTACAACCAGCTGGCTAAACAATTAATAAGAGGAAATCAGTCATAGCGATTAGAGCAGACCAGTCCCTATAAGCTGCACACATTCGCGAGTATAACGTTGTTCAGAATTACATTTTTAAAAATTTTGCGTTAATACAAACTGAACTTTATTGGTTTTCTTTCCGGCATTATATGCCTTGTCCTCACAAGGCATTTAGCTTGATTAAACTTTAGATGGATTAAGTCTCTTTTGAAATGAACGGTGTAAGTAGACTGGGTGTCCACAAGACTTGACGCTAACAAATTGATATAATGTTATTGCCGCTGTAAATAATGAAAGCGGGGTACTGAAAATTCACCCTTCCCTTTTTTACTTGGTGAGCACGTAATGTTTAATGACTGGCTTGTTTTATGTATTTGGTATGGTAAACAGACGGATAGACAACGAGATGGTAAATGGTAAGCGTTTACTATACTGATGAACAGCACTGAAAAAGACACGGCATAACAGTATAAGAGTTTGTTTTTTTATAACATGACATAATTTTTTTTTTTGGACAATTCACACAGCACCATCTAGACCTAAGTTAAGCTAGCTAAAGCTTGTGTTATGAATACTAGATAACTGATACATATACATAGATATTTTTTTTTATATAGGTACATATTATACATAGAAAACACCCAGACCGATACAAATAATCATACTTATATATGAACAACATATATACAAACCGTTCGTTCGATAAAATCAAGATTGGTAGATAATTTCACGTACACGTCGCCCATGTCACGTTGATGTTTGTGCCGTGCGAGGAATCGAACCCGCGACCATCGGTCGTAAAGCGGTGTGCTAGACCGCTAAACCGCGAGGTCTTCTAGCAGTCAATTACCTATAGATATATTCATTCATTCATAAATTTAAGAGCGACCCTCTTGTCGGTGGAGCTCTTGCCACTTTCTACGATCTTCCATCGTACTCTTTAAACCTTGGTACCACACGACTCCAATACTATCTTCAATGTGTTTGTCTTTTTTAGTTTCTTTTGACTCGGTTCAGAGATGTACTATGAGAATTGTCGTTGATCCCAATCTCTCAAGAGGTATCGAACCACTTAGCTTGAGGCGAGACTGCGTATCGTTTTGTGTGTTCTACCGAATATACAACGGACTGTGTTCTGAAGAATTGTTTTACATGAAGCTCAGGGCTACGTTTTACCATCGCACCCCTCGCCATCAACAGGGAATTCATCCGCATACGCTGGAACCTAAGTGGTCTCGGACAGTGCTAAGAACTGTGTTAGAAAACAAGCTCAAGCATTGATGGAATGGACTTATTTTAAACAGGTTTCGATGAATGCTGTCTTGGAGTACTGGTTTCAGAGGAGCTTCCTCCCGCGTACACTTAGATTGTGGAATGATTTTGATGATTGATGATTTTTCAAGAAGGGTATATTAAGGTTTCTTAAGGGTCGGCAACGTTCACGTGACACCCCTGATGTTTCAGTTGTCCATAGGATACGGTGACCATTTACCATCAGATAGGCCCTATACTTCTTTGCAACCTACATACTCGTAGTATAAATATATATATATATATATATATAAATATATATATTTTCGGCACTCAATGTCAATTGTAAAAATTACTTTTATTTGTATATTTATATGTTTTTATAAAGAATGTTTGTTGCCAAAATAAAGAGAAAAAAAAACCATAGAGAAAAAAATGTAAGATAAACTGAACTAAAAAAAAATGTTACTAATTTACATAATATTCCCGTAATTTACATTTAAAATCAAATTTACTTAATATAATGTATCTGTAATGTTTATAACATTAATTATTGTAATGTAAGTTTCATATTCTTTTCCATTCAGAAAGAAATGTAACTCTCATTTGTTATTTATTTCAAGGTAATAAGATATAATTTATGTAGATGGATGTAATAAATATTCATTAAAAATAAATGTGGGTTTTTACTCTATAGGTTTATTTCGATGGCCACCGTGCACTATGGAAAATGGTAGAACAAAAGCATATCGTAAATGGTTTTTACGAATATCATAATCTGGGTGATATTTTCATTTAAATAGATACTCAAGTAGTTAAGTTATAATATTCAATAAGATTTTGTTACCTAATATGCAATATAATACTATTTTTCATAGTCAGAAGTACATTGAAGATAGAAATGCCAAACTCAAGAAAAAGAGCAACACACAAGTTTCTTGCTCATTCTTCTTGTGATGAATCTGCAATCCGAATGAGTGGTAGAATCAAAATATGACTATTCAAAAGTACTTGTAATGAGTTTATTTGAATAAAGATTATTTCTATTTCTATTTGGGTGTTCATGTTTCCAAACAATATTGTGAAAAAATTAATAAGCACAGATATACAGTGTGTTACATTTTTAGGAAGGTAATTTTATGTACTTTACAAAACAGCTTTAAAATTTTCGTTTCATTTTGAGATATTTCAGAAAGTACTTAAAACAGAACATTACCAAATTATTCATTAAAAAAATTCATTGTAAGTTATAACTGTTACCCACATCTCCCACCCGCTACTTTTTATACTAGCTCAGAGTCTAACTATTCACTAGTAAGATACAAAAAAAATCAGCTGCAGATATTTGCGGTTATAGAAGATATGAGAACAAATTGATAAAAGTCGAAGTAAGGACTTTCGGTATATTTTGCGATTTACCACAGGGACTGTTCACTTGAACATTATTATATTTTTTTTTTATTATTTCGTAATAACTAAAGGGTCTTATCAAATTTGCAGCCGTTTTGCGTAAGAAAATAACGGATAATAATTTTGTACATAAATTGTTATTTCAGCCATTAAGTTCAGTGTAACTTCAAGTGAAGTATAGTTCATTTACGGCTGTAATTACTGCAGTTTGTGAATTACAGTTATACAATGTCTTCCTTCGACTGTTTTAATTTTTATAACAATTGTTACTTTATGTTTGACTTTAAATAAATAATTTATTTCTTTTTTTGTGCTTATCCCATGTTTTGTCTCTATACGCTATTTAAATTTAAACATATAATAATAATAATAATCTCAGGACAACTCACACAGACAACTCATAGATTTTTTTTTGTAAATACATCATATTATATATAGACCAAACAGTCATACTCATGAATACAAATATTTTATATATTTTTAAACGTTATATAAAAGTTTAGCTAGCTCCCCCAAAGAAAGCTTGTGTTATGGCGATCTTGACCAGATCGTCTAGACAACTGATACATATACATAGATTTTTTTTTGTAAATACATACATATTATATATAGACCCAGACCGATACAAACAGTCATACTCATGAATACAAATATTTTATATATTTTTAAACGTTATATAAAAGTTAATATGCACATTCAGTATGTCTGAGAATTGATCCAACTTTCAGTATAACTAAGAATTGATCTAGCTTACATCTCAATTCATAGTCGCAATATTATTTTATTCAAGAACCGTAACCACAGCAACGTGTGGACTGGTCTTTCCATTTAGTATTATATACTAGCTGTACCAGTAGGACGCTGCTGCCCGACTGGTCTTCTGCGTGGAATTTTATTTTATTTCTCAAAAATAAAAGTAGCAATATTATTTTATTCTAAGTTACTCCTAGTATATATTATATTATTACATCAGTTACTTGCCAATAAAAGTCCCTTTTTGGAGTGGTCGAAATATATATTATATATAAAATTCTCGTGTCACAGTTTTCGTTCCCATACTCCTCCGAAACGGCTTGACCGATTCTCATGAAATTTTGTTAGCATATTGAGTAGGTCTGAGAATCGGCCAACATCTATTTCTCATCCCCCTAAATGTTAGGGGTAGTCCACCCCTAATTTTTTATTTTATTTTAAGGCAAAACAACTTTTGCCGGGACAGCTAGTATATATATACATACGAAAGTGCCGCAGAGTGTAACAATATTCCCATCTTTTGGAGTCCTCGTCGCGTCGTCCCATGTAGTGATAAATATTTTATTTGTTCTATAAACTATAAATATTTTATGGCGACGAGTTAATGGTAAACAGAAGAAAAAAAACTGGCAATAAACTCGTTTCGAGGCCGTAAAATTATTGTAAGGGTATGCCCATACTTTTTATGATTTCAAGTGTATTAGAAATGGTATGTATTGTTTTTTTTATATGTTTGCAATGGTTGACAAACTGACGACCTAATTATAAGTTACCGTTACCTATACATATAAATAATAATAATCTCAGGACAATTCACACAGCGCCACCTAGACCCAAGTTAAGCTAGCTAAAGCTTGTGTTATGGGTACTAGACAACTGATACAAATACATAGATATTTTTTTTGTCGTAAATACATACATATTATACATAGAAAACACCCAGACCGATACAAATCATACTCATGAATACAAATGTTTGTGCCGTGCGAG
This sequence comes from Achroia grisella, assembly GCF_030625045.1. Taxonomy (NCBI): domain Eukaryota; kingdom Metazoa; phylum Arthropoda; class Insecta; order Lepidoptera; family Pyralidae; genus Achroia; species Achroia grisella. Next base: position 38,374 of record NW_026712824.1, read on the forward strand.
GAATCGAACCCGCGACCATCGGTCGTAAAGCGGTATGCTAGACCGCTAGACCACCGAGGTCGTCAATAATATAAAATTGGAGTGTCTGTTTGTAATATTGAAATAAACGTGTTTTACTACATGCATATATAAATACGGTACATACACCAAAATAATATTTTTTCAAGATTTGTTTGTCTGTCTGCCTAAACAGACAGACAGACAATCCGGTTAATCTCTGAAATGGCTGGACCGATTTTGACGGGACTATTTTGGCAGGTAGCTGATATAATAAGGAGTAACTTAGACTACTTTTATTTTAGAAAAGTAAAGTAAAATTCCACGCGAACGAGGTCGCGTGTGCAGCTAGTAGGGTTTAAATTTCACGCGTGTGAAATCACGTGTACAGCCACTAAAATAATATAATTCAAATAGGTACTTTTAAGTGTATTCCTCGAATTATATAAAAGAAATAAAGCGAACCTTTCGAAGACAAGTTAATAGAATAGAGAACTCTCAGAGTGAAATCCCACTTGGCGTGTATCGAGAATACAGATAATCCTCGAATTACACAAACGCCTTGGTCATTGGACAACAAGGAAGTGACGGTGTTAAGTTGTAAACTGTTAGTTAACTGTATATATATTTATTTATTAATTAACTTTTTAGGGTAATTTTTTTATAGTACTATGGTGGAATAGAATAGAATATAATAGAACAGAACAGAACAGAACAGAACTGGCAAGAAACTCAACTTTATACCTATTCCCATAAAAGACCTATTAACTTTTTCTAAACGATACTTGGGGACAGCAAGTTTGTCTTTAAATCTAGTATTAATATAATGAATATTGCTGTTTTTTGGTAAATGGTTACGGTAACCTTTTTATGGGCAATTGTTTTTCAATTAATCTTTTTTATATTTTATACTATGTAGGTGGCAAACAAGCATACGGCCTATCTGATGGTAAATAGTTACGGTAACCTTTTTATGGGCAATTGTTTTCCAATTAATGTTTTTTATATTTTTTATACTATGTAGGTGGCAAACACGCATACGGCCCATCTGATGGTAAAATTCAAAATACGAAAATCTTAATCCCGAAAATTTATTCATATAGGACATTTTAGCCGCTTATGAACGTCAAATTTTTACATTATAATTTTATTTTTCCCTACCGTCCAGTTCGGTATATAGATCCAATTGAGAAGAACTGGCAAGAAACTCAATTGAATTACTTTTTTTTTTATAGGCCATTTTATTTACAATGTATTTTTATATAGGTGTCTATGTCTAACATTAAATGAAAATTCAGTGCATGAACAACTATTGCCATGCACACTCGTCATTCAAGTAATCGTTTAGTGAGTAATAGGCTTTGCTCAGTAAATATGATTTAACAGATGTTTTGAATTTATTTAAGGGTAATTCCAACATATCCTTTGGTATCTTATTGTAAATTTTTATACCTTTTCCCATAAAAGACTTATTTATTAACTTTTTCTAAATGATACTTGGGGACAGCAAGTTTGTCTTTAAATCTAGTATTAATATTATGAATATTGCTGTTTTTTGGTAAATGGTTATGGTAACCTTTTTATGGGCAATTGTTTTCCATTAATCTTTTTTATATTTTTTATACTATGTAGGTGGCAAACAAGCATACGGCCCATCTGATGGTAAATAGTTACGGTAGCCTATAGACGCCTGAATAACCAAGGGTATAACGTACACGTTGCAACATATTATGCCCCTGATATTTCAAATGTCCATAGGCTACTACGTAACAAACATTTTATGCCTGTCACCTACGTAGTATACAAATAAAATTAAAACATATTCGTGTAAAAACAATAATTGAAAAATATTTGCGTGTACCTTGTTCCATTTAAAAAGCCGTAATCCATCGAATTGAATAAAAATATCCATTGACGAGAATGTCAGCTAATTAAGGCACATCCTTTATTACTTGGTCCATATAACAAAGGTACAATAGCTCTTTGTGAGCCCCACTAAATCCTATAGCGAGGGGATTACTGTACTCATAGGAAGACTTACGACTTTGTTCCCCCTAACACTGTTTAGATATCTGGCAAGAAAAATAACAAGACTATCCTGGTTTGAAGGGGATTCAATAAATGACGTAGTTGAGGGTAGGTTTATATATATATATATATATTTATATATATATCGAGTTGTGTACAGGTAAGGAATGTATACAAATTAAAGAAATGGAAGTGTGAGTTTGTAATTATATATTTAACAGCTGTTCAATACGTGTGACGTGGTCGAGTGGAATGAGTAGTCATGCTCACTAAAATGTCCAGACGTGGCGGCGTGGTGGGCCGAGTCATGGGCTCCCTAAAATATGGTCGAGCGCAGTGATGGCTGACTCATCCGTTATACTCGTGACCGAGTGCTGCTTGTAGAGACTGGTCCGCTCTTATCACTACGACTTATTTATTCTTATTGTGTTTTTATATTTGAGCCTAAATAAATTAGTGATGGTTGGTAGTTTGTATTCACACATTTCGACTTGTAAATGTAAACTTGTTTATTTGAAAAATGATTTTCTATTCTAGTTTTCATTTAGATTTAATACTATTCGCATATGAAAAATATATGTATTTTACTAATACGCATATGAAATATATATATGGTACTTACATATTAAAAGTTTAAATTTACCAATTTAGATTCTAATCTATGCAAATAAATAAAAATTCAGTGTGTGTAATTTTGAATTACCAGCTTTCCACTAAATGCAATCATTCATTCGTAATTTAAGAGCTGTGCTCTAGTGGAGTTCCCGCCACCTTCCACGATCTTCTATCAGTCTTTTTAGCTGTTGATACGACACGACTCTAACTTTTTCTTTAACTTGCTTGATATAGCTGTGTCTCGGTCTTCCCCTTCCTCTCTTTCCATCTATTTTTCCTTCTATAATGTTGTTAATTAGTTCGTCGTGTCGTATCACGTGCCCCAACATTTTTCCCCGCCTACTAAATGCATATGAAACTAAATATGATATGCTCACATCAAGAACTTAATTGAAACATTGACTGTCTGTATGTCTTGATTGTTCTTGTTAATCTCTGAAACAGCTAGACCGATTTTTCACTCGCAGATAGCTAATGGTATAAGAAGTAACTTAGGCTTCTTTATTTTAGAAAACATATTTTATTATTAATAATAAACATAATCACGGGAACAGGTAATTTTTCATTGTTAATATATTGCGTCATTGTGAACTTATGTCCACATTTCGCTCGGTATATTTGAGTTCAAAGTAATAGTAGTCGAAATTACCGCCATTTCTCAGTTCATTTTTATGATATTGTCTGTATTTACATATTTCAACATAAAAACTAAAGTTGCAACTAATTTACTTATAAGAGCTACACGCAAGTTTCTTTAGTGTTCTTCTTGTGATCAAACAGTTTTTCAAATGAAGGGTTTTTATTTTTTATCATAATTTGAGCGCGTTTGACCGCAATCTCACCTGATGTTAAGTGATGATGTGGTCTAAGCTGTTACACGCAAGCTCAAATAATACCTATTCACTCTTGACTTAAAAGACCCAAGGGTTGATTAAATAAAATAGTAATGTAGAAATAGCTTTAATTAATAGCTTTTTTACAAAGTAAGTGTTTTATATGACACTAGCTTTTGCCCGCGGCTTCGATCGCGTTAAGAAGTATTATTAATTAGGTATAGTTTTTGCGACTTTTGTTTCCTTTCAATGCAAAATGCAAAGTCTCAGCCCGATCGGTTTAAAATTGACAAATTTTCATCCCCTATTTTATCTTCTTGGGGGTAGAATTAATCAAAATCGTTTCTTAGCGGATACCTACGTCATAACACCTGCATGCCATAATTTCACCCCGATTCGTCCAGTGGTTTGGGCTGTGCGTTGACAGTTCACTATGTCAGTCACCTTTGAGTTATATATATTTAGATTATTATTTTCCTTCATTATCATATTACCTACCTGTTCGATATTTCAATCCGTTTCCCTAAGGTTGCCTTGAAAAGATTACTTTTAGCAATAAGGCCGCCTTATTGTAACGATACATGTGTCCTTTGTTATATTGTTTGTACTTATCAACTTAAATTAACGCGAGCGAAGCCGCGGGCAAAAGCTAGTAATTATTATATGAATTAAAATTAAACAATTGTCTATTCCATTATATTAGGTTTCTGATGCAAGTTTCGTACTTCGAACCTTTGAATCTCCGTTCAAGCTGTAAACTACTAAGTTACGACGCTCTTATGTACATATATGGACAGTACTAAAATATGCTCTACTAGTTCCATCGTAGTACGGAATCGTATCGACGTACTATTAACTCGTGCATCTGTACATTTCAATCCATAAAGATCCGTATCTTTATGATCAATAATATTTTAGTACCAGAAGTATATTTGAGAATCCAGTGAATTACTCCAACAGTTCTGTTTACGACGCACTAAAGATATTCCGCGGCGACTGTACCAAATCAATTTTTCTGTTTATTTGCTGTAGAAGATAGATAGATCGATAGAAATAATCTTTATTCAAATAAACTCAATGTAGACCTTTTGAATAGACATGTTTTTTTATTCTACCACTCATTTGTACATAATAATAATCTCAATCTCAGGACAATTCACACAACACCATCTCGTCCCAAGTTAAGCGACTTAAAGTTTGTGTTATGTTATGTTGATTAAATAAAATAGTAATGTAGAAATAGCTTTAATTAATAGCTTTTTTACAAAGTAAGTGTTTTATATGACACTAGCTTTTGCCCGCGGCTTCGCTCGCGTTAAGAAGTATTATTAATTAGGTATAGTTTTTGCGACTTTTGTTTCCTTTCAATGCAAAATGCAAAGTCTCAGCCCGATCGGTTTAAAATTGACAAATTTTCATCCCCTATTTTATCTTCTTGGGGGTAGAATTAATCAAAATTCTGTCTTAGTGGATGTCTACGTCATAGCATTTACCTGCATGCCATAATTTCACCCCGATTCGTCCAGTGGTTTGGGCTGTGCGTTGATAGATCACTATGTCAGTCACCTTTAGTTATATATATTTAGATTATTATTTTCCTTCATTATCATATTACCTACCTGTTCGATATTTCAATCCGTTTCCCTAAGGTTGCCTTGAAACGATTGCTTTTAGCAATAAGGCCGCCTTATTGTAACGATACATGTGTCCTTTGTTATATTGTTTGTACTTATCAACTTAAATTAACGCGAGGGAAGTTGTGGAAAAGCTAGTAATTATTATATGAATTAAAATTAAACAATTGTCTATTCCATTATATTAGGTTTCTGATGCAAGTTTCGTACTTCGAATATTTTTGAATCTCCGTTCAAGCTGTAAACTACTAAGTTACGACGCTCTTATGTACATATATGGACAGTACTAAAATATGCTCTACTAGTTCCATCGTAGTACGGAATCGTATCGACGTACTATTAACTCGTGCATCTGTACATTTCAATCCATAAAGATCCGTATCTTTATGATCAATAATATTTTAGTACCAAAGTATATTTGAGAATCTAGTGAATTACTCCAACAGTTCTGTTTACGACGCACTAAAAAAAAAGATATTCCGCGGCGACTGTACCAAATCAATTTTTCTGTTTATTTGCTGTAGAAGATAGATAGATCGATAGAAATAATCTTTATTCAAATAAACTCAATGTAGACCTTTTGAATAGACATGTTTTTTTATTCTACCACTCATTTGTACATAATAATAATCTCAATCTCAGGACAATTCACACAACGCCATCTCGTTCCAAGTTAAGCGACTTAAAGTTTGTGTTATGGGTACTAGATAACTGATAAATACATAGATATTTTTTTCGCAAACACATACATCATTATCATCATTACTTAGTATAAAATTAAGTCGCTGTCGCTGACTGTTCCTATGTATGCTTAATTCTTTAAAACTACGCAACGGATTTTGAAGCGGTTTGTTTTTAATAGATAGTTTGGTTCAAGAGGAATGCTTATATGAATAATACATTTACATAAGGGCAAAGCCAGGGTGAGTAGTATATGTATAGACTAAAATCGCTGTCGTTGTCTGTCCCTATTTATGCTTAAATCTTTAAAACTACGCAACAGATTTTGAAGCGGTTTGTTAATAGATAGGGTGATTCTATAGGAAGGTTTATATGTATAATACATGTACACACGTGCGAAGCCGGGGTGAATAACTAGTAGTGTATATAACTCACATGGGAAGAGGTATAATTATTTCGTGCCTTATTTTCTTAATTCATACAGATCGCTACGTTTTGTAACTACAGTCAGAGTCACAGTCGAGTATTCATTACGAGATGCAGGAACAAAAGAAACTCCTGAGGGTTGTTGTGAAAGAAAGTGCGGTGGATTGAGAGGTACGCTTGTGTCGTTGTTATTCACTGAGACACATTTTGGATTTCGTAGAGACCTTTATATATTTTTTAATCATTCAAATTCAAATACAAAATATCTTTATTCATGTAGGTCTATTACAGACTCTTATGATATGTCAAATCTACCGTCAGTTCGGAATGATTTCGAGATGAGAAGAACTGACAAGAAACTCATCACGTATTTTTTTTTTAATGTTGTACATATTTACAATAATACTATTTAATTTAAATTCAAATTTGGGAGAATAGACCACCAGCATATGCTATATAAAAAAATAAAAAAAATCAAAAAATCTAATCAGTGTTCGCAACCTGAACAGACCAGTCCCCACAAGCAGCACCCGTTCACAAGTATGACGGATGAGCCAGCCATCTATGCTTTATAGCGAGCATGACTGTTTCAAGTTACTCCACTACGTCATTATTTACAGCATAAACTGTACCAATCAACATTTTCACCCATTACAATATTTAATTTACATTATTTAAATTACAATATATCATTACCATTACATAGTATAAAAGAAAGACGCTGTCGCTGTCTGTCCGTACCTGTGTATGCTTAAATCGTTAAAACTACGCATTTATTATATATATTAAAAAAAAATCTATTTATTTAAAACAGTTATCTAGTACCCATAACAAGAGCTCTGGTTAGCTCGGGACTAGGTGGTGCTGTGATTTATCCGTAGATATTAATACAAGAAAACAATATAACATTTTTTAAGTACCGTCAGTTATAAGATTCATTCGATACTCTTTCGTTGGCCAGAAGAGATTCCTTCTTAGAATAAATCCGCCGTCATCTTCATTTCCTGCTTAATATCTTCAACCTTCCTTTTGTTTTTACTGTGATTCATTTTTAAATAAACAAAATGTTACTTTTTGGTAATACAAGGATTATTTCTTGCTTCTCAATCTGTGTTACGTTTAAAAGAATGAGATTTGGCAGTGAGTACTCTGTGCGCATGCATGGTATCTAGTTTTTTGTTAATCTACGATGGTGGCAATTAAACATACGGCCCATCTGATGGTAAACGGTTACCGTAGCCTATTGACGCCTAAAACATCAGAGGTGATACGTGCACTTTCCCGACCCTTAATAACACCATGCTGTAGTCTCTCGAGAAAACCTCGGCAGATAGTTCATTCCGTAATCTAAATATTACGTGGTCCCCATGGATAAAATCCTTCTCTACTCTCCACCAACTCTTTCCATCTAAAAAATTTAATGCAAACAGCATCCAATTTTTTCCCGCATTATTCTTTATATCATCATCCCAAATTATTTTTGACCGCTAAGAAACTTTAATACACTCTTCTTGAAAAACCCCATGCTATAATCTCTCGAGAATTTTCGTTCTCAGAAAAGACAGCATATGAGAATATGAAATGGATTATAGCAATTTGTAAGGTCCTTGATGCTAGTGATTTTTACAGGAGTCGTTTACAGCCTTCCATCATGTAGACTGTTTATTTATTTTGTACTATCTTACTAGTATTATAAACGCGAAAGTTTGTAAGGATGTATAGAAGGATGGATGATTGTGTGTTACTCTTTTACGCAGAAACTCTTGAACGTTAAATTCAAATTCAAATTTAAAAATCATTAATCATGTAGGACATTTTAGCCGCTTATGAACGTCAAGTTTTTACATTATAATTTTTTTCCCTACCGTCCAGTTCGGTATATAGATCCAATTGAGAAGAACTGGCAAGAAACTCAATTGAATTTTTTTTTTATTTAAAGCCAGTTTATTTATAATGCATAGGTATTTATATAGGTGTCTATGTCTAACATTAAATTAAAATCCAGTGCACGAACAACTATTGCCATGCACGCTCGTCATTCAAGTAATCGTTTAGTGAGTAATATGCCTTGCTCAGTAAATATGATTTAACAGATGTTTCGAATTTATTTAAGGCTCCTTTGGTATCTTATTGTAAAATTTTATACCTATTCCCATAAAAGACCTATTGACTTTTTCTAAACGATACTTGGGGACAGCAAGTTTGTCTTTAAATCTAGTATTAATATTATGAATATTGCTGTTTTTTGGAAATAAGTCAAGATTTTTATGAACATATAGGATATTTGAATATATAAATTGAGAAGCAACGGTGAGAATATTAGCCTCTTTGAATTTCTCTCTTAATGAGTCACGACTCTTCATACATTAGATCGCTCGTATATCGTTATATATCCGTACTGAATATTTTAGAGACCAAAAAACACACGCTAATGGCAGCGGAATTAAACAAAATAATACAATTCCATTAAGCAATGAAATGGACTTCCGCATAATAACATCGATCTAAAACGCCAATCCAAAAGATAGATGCGAAAGCCTATTCTATTGGTATACGTCGGATATCCTAATAGGAATAAATCGCACGAGTCGATATCCGTTTATTTCTCTCATTTTTCATCTATATGCCTGTCTCACTCGCACACTGTACTTCCAGAACACCTCATTTGGTGGCTTAATCGAGGAGAAGTGACGATATGATTCGATTATGTGCCTTCTACGATACCTTATCTTTTGTGTTACGATAAAATATCGTTGTAACAAAATTGGATGACAATTGCAAAAATCTTAAACATGTTATATTATAAATATAATGTTATTCCAAAAAACAGCAATATTCATAATATTAATACTAGATTTAAAGACAAACTTGCTGTCCCAAGTATATATGTTTAGAAAAAGTTAATAGATCTTTTATGGGAATAGGTATAAAAATTTATAATAAGATACCAAAGGATATGTTGGAATTACCCTTAAATAAATTCAAAACATCTGTTAAATCATATTTACTGAGCAAAGCCTATTACTCACTAAACGATTACTTGAATGACGAGTGTGCATGGCAATAGTTGTTCATGCACTGAATATTCATTTAATGTTAGACATAGACACCTATATAAAAATACATTGTAAATAAACTGGCTTAAAAAAAAAGTAATTCAATTGAGTTTCTTGCCAGTTCTTCTCAATTGGATCTATATACCGAACTGGACGGTAGGGAAAAAATAAAATTATAATGAAAAATTTGACATTCATAAGCGGCTAAAATGTCCTACATGAATAAATGATTTTTTAATTTGAATTTGAATTTATATGTAAGATGATGAAAACTGTGATTGTTACAGCCTGAAGCGGAGGTATCAAATGTGTCTGATGAGTGAGAGGTGCTGAGGGTTTTAATAAGGGAAATACGGAGATAAAATAAAATGCGACCAATATGGCAGCGATATATAATAGAAAGTAACTGTTCGCGACTATTGTAAATATTTGATTATTGTTAGCTTAATAAAATTTAAAATTGTAGTAGTTTCAATTCCCTAATAGATAGAATTAAATATAATTGTATTGTAAAGTTTAAATTAATAAATAAAGGAGCGAGTAGAGGTGGTCTTTTCGCGCTATCCGTCCCGCTCGCACCTATGTGCGTAACACAATCGTTACCTAGTACGTGACACGGTGCGAGCGGGCGGAGTATAAATATAGGTGCCGAACGCGGCACGATTCATTCCGCTTCCATCGCTAGTACAGACCACCGAACTCTGCTCGAGAGGATACTTACACTTGTCTTTCTTGTTTCCACCTGCACCCGCAACCTTACAAACAAGTACGGGGAATAGATACCCGTACATCTGGTCCTTCGAGAAGCCGGATTGTTGGAAGAAGAAAGCAAGACCATCTGGTCCTTCGAGAAGCCGGATTGTTGGAAGAAGAAAGCAAGACCATCTGGTCCTTCGAGAAGCCGGATTGTTGGAAGAAGAAAGCAAGACCATCTGGTCCTTCGAGAAGCCGGATTGTTGGACGAAGAAAGCAAGACTGCACAGAGATCAAGATCACAGATGCCAACAACAAGAAGCCAAAGAACAGCCATGGAAGCTCAATCAAACGAAGAAAACACCGCCGCCGTCACGTCGCCTGTCGCCGCCACGCCGACCGTCGCCGCCACTACGTCGACCACCACGACGTACACGTCCTCGGAACCTACTGCTACCACGGAGACTTCCGCGGAGACTACCACAACAATTCCAAGGGCGCCGCGCACCACAGCTTCAAAAAAGAAGAAAGAATTGGCTAAAGCCAGAGAAGAATTGCTACGCAAGGAGGTAGAACTGGCCGCCGCACGCGTCGCAGCATTGGAGGCAGACACGGACGACGAAGAGGAGGACGAAAATGAAGAGGACGCCGCCACATTAAGAAGAGAGAGGACTACGGACTGGATTCGCCGGACGAGCACATTGGCACTCACGATGGAGCCGCACACAGAGAGGACGACCGCCGACTTGCATCAGGGGATTAATATCTCATCGATACCCGCCGGAGAGGGAACGAAAGCGCCGCAGCCGCAGCCGTGCAGCGACGCATTCCGACGGGACCATGCAAGCCACAACGGTCCGAGGGAAGACTCCATAGCACCGATGATGCCAACGAAGAAAGAAGAGGATTCACTGAAAGGGGGTATCGACTATAAGGAATTGGCGACTGCAATGACTATGGCAGCTCGCGCAATTCAGCCCTCCACAGTGCAGCGAGTCACAGAACTACCACCCTTCAACGGCGCGTCAAGCGAATGGCTGCCCTGGAAGATGGCCTACGAAGAGTCTGCGGGACAGCTGACCGAGCAAGAAAACTTGGGTAGATTACGTCGGTGTTTAAAGGGTGCGGCCAAAGAGGCTGCACACTGTCTTTTCGTTGGGGATACGTCTGCAGCAGAAGTAATACAATTACTTGCTACGAGGTTCGGCCGTCCAGGAGCACTCGTGATGGCCGAGATGAATAAACTTCGTGCGCTGCCGCGGCTGTCAGACAACCCCAAGGACATCTGTCTATTCGCATCCAGAATAGCCAATGTCACTGCAACAATTCAAGCCCTGAAGAAGAACCACTATTTGTACAACGAAGAAGTGACAAGATCCATCACGGAGAAAATGCCTTCTGCGCTACGATTCAAATACTACGACTTCGTAGCAGAACAGCCAGATGATCAACCGGACCTGATAACGCTCTCCAAGTTCCTGCAAATCACCGCAGCCAGGTGCGGTGACTTCGCACCCGCCGAAATAATAGTAAATGAAGACCGGCGGGAGCCAGCAACGAAGAGAAGCGTGAAAACATACATCACGCAGGAGAAACCGACTTCACCGCCGTGTCCGACGTGCAACAGGGAGGGACACGCACCACCCGATTGCATCACTGTGAAGAACGCCGAGCCACAAGCAAGATGGGAGATAGCAAAAAAACACAGGCTATGTTTCCGTTGCCTGAGGATAAAAAGATTTCGTCACAACTGCAAGACGAAGAGATGCAACGTTGGTGGGTGTACACACCTACATCACCCACTCCTGCACGTCGACACCATAGAGAAGAAGGACAGCGAGCCCTCCGATGATAAAGCAGCCGCAGTCGTCGCGTCTGCGAGAGAAGATAAGAAGATCGCATTCCTCAAGATAGTGCCGATACAAGTGATCGGTCCCAAAGGAACGTGCGATACATACGCACTCCTGGACGACGGCGCAACGTGCACCATCATCGAAGAAGCAACAGCGAAGCAAATCGGCGCCACTGGCCCTCCCGCACCCTTCTACATAGAGGCCGTGGCCGGGACACGCATAAACGCCGATGAATCGAAGCTTGTCCACTTCACAATACGGGGACGAAGATCGGAAGATCATGCCGTGTCTGCGCGAACCATGAAGAAACTACTGTTATCTCCACAAACAGTATCACGCAGCGCAATAGAAGACTGTCCACACTTGTACGATATAATAGATCAGCTGACATATGAAGAAGGTCAACCGACGGTTCTGCTGGGTCAAGACAACTGGCATTTGCTGCTCGCACATGAAGTCAGAAGAGGCAATAAGACACAACCGGTCGCATCACTCACCGACCTGGGTTGGGTGTTGCACGGCACGGGAGCGGCGAGAGCGAGACAGCAAGTGCACAGAATCAGTCACTTAGTCGACGGGCAAGAAAATAAAGAATCCATAGAGCGATTAATGAAAGAACACTTCGCTCTCGAATCACTGGGCGTCACACCGAAGCGCTCATACAATGAAGAGGAACAACGCGCGCTGAAAATATTGCAGGAAAAAACTCGCCCGTTACCGGCGGGAGGCTACGAGACCGCGTTGCTATGGAAACGCGACAACGCAACGCCGCCGGCTAACTACGACTCAGCAATGCGACGCCTCGAGTTAATTGAGAAAAAACTCGACAAGAATGAAGACATGAAGAACAGATATAAACAGCAAATTACCACGCTGTTAGAAAGGGGATATGCAGAAATCGCCCCACCGGTGAAGACTGAACGAGTATGGTACCTGCCACACTTCGCTGTCATCAACCCACAGAAACCGGACAAGCTGCGCATCGTGCACGACGCCGCCGCCAAGACAAGGGGCATTAGTCTCAACGACATGCTGCTGTCGGGACCCGACCTACTCCAATCACTACCGGGGGTCCTCATGAGGTTCCGACAGCGCCGTGTGGCGGTCACAGCGGACATCAAGGATATGTTCATGCGTGTCACAATACGAGAAGAAGACCGAGACATGCAACGGTTTCTATGGAGAGGAGATCGACGCCAGGGTCCAGCTGTCGAATATAGGATGAAGAGCGTCATCTTCGGGGCCACTTCGTCGCCATGCACGGCGATATACGTGAAGAACAAGAACGTCACCCACCCGTCACAATACAAGCCAAGAAGATATTACAAGAAACGTGGCGCACGGGTATCGGCTGGGACACCGAACTGCAAGAACGGGAAGCAGCAGCGTGGCGGAGCTGGATATCGCACGCACAGCAGTTACCCCACTTGGTAATACCACGGTGTTACCCCGGTGTGGCGACGGCACGTACGACGGAGCTTCACACATTCGTCGACGCGAGCTCAGATGCATACGCCTGTGTCGTATACTGGCGGGCCGTATGCGTGACCGGCGAGGTACGTGTGTCACTCATCGCAGCCAAGGGAAGAGTGGCCCCTTTGAACAAGGTCACCACTATACCACGTCTGGAGCTACAAGCGGCCGTACTAGGGAGCCGCCTGTCACGCACGGCTGTCGAAGAACACGATCTGAAACCTGCCCGTCGTGTCTACTGGTCGGATTCGCGTACCGTACTGTCTTGGTTACGCACCGGGCCGCGTGCATTCAAGCCCTTCGTCGCTCACCGAGTCGCTGAAATTATGGAAGATACGAAAACGAACGAGTGGAGATGGGTGCCGACGGCCGACAACGTCGCGGATGATGCCACACGCGACGTACCACACCACTTCACTTCAACACACAGATGGTTCCGTGGGCCGCAGTTTCTATATCGACCAGAAGAAGAGTGGCCTCATGAAGACGATTCCCACCAGACGGAAAATACAAGCGAAGAGCGCGCCCACACAATACAAGATGCAACACGATTATCTCGAGCGTTGCCCGATCCCGCGCGATTCTCCGACTGGATGAAGATCGTCCGCAGTACGGCCCGCGTATTGCAATTTATAAATAAATTGCGACCACTCAAGCAACACTGCGCCGTCGCTACCCACAAGAGAAACAAAAAACATGAAGACGATCCCACGTGGCGAAGCAACAAGATAAGAAAACCAGAACCGTCGAAAAGAAAAAACGTACGTGCGCCTGTGTGTTATATACCCATAGATACACACTACTTAGAACACGCCCGTCGGCTATGGATCCGCTCAATACAGGAAGAGGCATTCAGCATCGATATAGCGGCGTTGCGACGCAATAAACAACTGTCGTCGAGTAGTCGACTTATACAGTTGTCCATTTTCATCGACGAAGACAATGTGCTGCGACTCCGCTCAAGGGTGTCGGCTGCCGCCAATCTGTCCGCGGAGCAACGGGAACCACCCATAGTCGACGGTCAACATGTATGGGTACGCCTGTACATAGCATGGGTGCACAGAAAACTTCATCACGGGGGCTTCGAAACTACTGCGAACGAGGTGCGTCAACACATGTGGGTGTTGCGCCTACGACATGCCGTTCGTAGTGAATTGAAGAGATGCCAAACGTGCCGCATCAGGAAAGCAGCACCAGCACAACCATCAACGGGCAACCACCCACGCAGCAGGCTGGCACATCATCAGCGGCCGTTCACCTTCACCGGCCTAGACTACTTCGGGCCGATGACAGTGACGGTGGGTCGCACGCATCAGAAGCGGTACGGCGTGCTGTTCACATGTCTCACCACGAGGGCTGTGCACCTGGAGATCGCCGGCAGCCTCAGCACCGACTCCGCAGTAATGGCTCTGCGGCGCTTTATAAGCCGCCGCGGGTGCCCCACGGAGCTGTGGTCGGACCAAGGCACCAACCTCAAGGGTGCCGACCTCGAGATGAAGAAAGCAGCCGCTGAAGCCATGGAAGAAGAGTCTTCGGTGCGCTTTATACGCTGGCGCTACATACCACCGAGCGCTCCCTTCATGGGCGGCGCCTGGGAACGACTAGTGCGCAGCGTGAAAACCGCGCTGGCCGCAACGCTGCATGAACGAGCCCCGAAAGAAGAAGTCCTTCTCACCCTGCTGGTGGAAGTAGAACACACGCTCAACAGTCGACCTCTCACCCACGTGTCGACATCAGCAGACGACGAGGACGCACTCACCCCCAACCACTTCCTATTGGGAGGTCCGTCCCGCGTACCACTGCCGGGAGCTTTCGCTGAGGGCGATACGGCGGGCAGGAAGGAGTGGCGCGCCAGTCAGTGGCTCGCTGACTGCTTCTGGAGGCGCTGGGTAACCGAATATTTACCCCAGCTACAACACCGGCGGGAGCCCCGAGCTACACACGGAGTCATCAAGTTAGAAGACTCGGTGCTGGTGGCGGACGGCAACTTGCCTCGGAACTCCTGGCCGCGCGGCGTGGTGGTGGCTACGTATCCGGGACCGGATGGTGAAATACGGGCGGTCGACGTGCGCACTAACAAGGGGATACTTCGGCGGCCTACGAAGAAATTAGTAATCCTGCCAATCGAACAACGCGAACTCGAAATAAATACAGCTTAGCTGCGGCGGGAGATATGTTCGCGACTATTGTAAATATTTGATTATTGTTAGCTTAATAAAATTTAAAATTGTAGTAGTTTCAATTCCCTAATAGATAGAATTAAATATAATTGTATTGTAAAGTTTAAATTAATAAATAAAGGAGCGAGTAGAGGTGGTCTTTTCGCGCTATCCGTCCCGCTCGCACCTATGTGCGTAACACAATCGTTACCTAGTACGTGACACGGTGCGAGCGGGCGGAGTATAAATATAGGTGCCGAACGCGGCACGATTCATTCCGCTTCCATCGCTAGTACAGACCACCGAACTCTGCTCGAGAGGATAATTACACTTGTCTTTCTTGTTTCCACCTGCACCCGCAACCTTACAAACAAGTACGGGGAATAGATACCCGTACAGTAACAATAAAGAATATGTCAAAGAATATTATTATAAAATTTAAAAATAGTATAAATATTCATCAAGGAGTTCGCTACAGAGCCTAAGCTGTAAATAATATAAATGACGTAGTGGAGTAACTTGAAACAGTCATGCTCGCTATAAAGTTCAAACTTGTGGCGGCGTGGTGGGCCGGGTCGATGTGCTCCCTCAAATATGGTTGAGTGCAATGATGGCTGGCTCATCCGTCATATTCGTGAACGTGTAGTGCTTGTGGGGACTGGTCTGTTTGGGTTGCGAACACTGATTAGACTATTTGCTTTTGCAATAGCATATGCTGGTGGTCACTCTATTCTCCCAAGTTTGAATTTAAAAATTAATCTGTATTATTGTAAATATAATATTAATTTGAAACGAATACGAGCTGAGTTTCTTGTCAGTTCGTCTCATCTCGAAATCATTCCGAACTGACGGTAGATTTGACATATCATAATAGTCTGTAATAGACCTACATGAAAAGATATTTTGAAATGGAATTAAAAAAAAATTGTAAATGTAGTGTTTTTTTTTTTAATCTTAAAATTCATAGTGCTGTCAGTTTTATCGCCTGACAAAGGTCCCTTAACCTACACCCGGGTCACAAGTCCCGGGAACTGCTCAAAATATCCGGCTCAGCCACACGATGGAGCTGGCTCCAGCTTGGTAAATCCATGGAAACCTTTAATATTTATCTCTAAGTTAAACTTAAATTACTATAATTCTATATTGATAATTAACGTATTATTTCGTACCACTTCTTGAAACTTATTGCATTAGTATATGTAAATCCTAATAGACGAAAAAAGAACATTCTAGAAGAAAAGAAATAATATTGTTGGGACAAATCCCAACAATATCATTAAAAAAACTTCCATAAGTAATTGGACAATCAAATTTTATCTTTAATGCCTGTTTTTTAAAGTTTTATACACTTCAAGACATCTACAACATCTGCATAATGAAGTAGAAAAAAAAAGAAAATATCTTATTTCAAGTTTAGCGATACTTTTTACACTGTCTGGTGTGCCAAACACTGCAGTTATACGAAATTGGGTCTTGCTGAGGGTGTGGCCTAAGTTACAAAATTCTATTCTAAGTAATTATTTAAAAGAGCAACACACAAGTTTCTTGCTCGTTCTTCTTGTAATGAGACAGCTTTCCGAACGAGTGGTAGATAAAAAACAAATTGTTATGACTATTCAAAAGTGCTTAAATTAAGTTTATTTGAATAAATGATTTTCTATTCTATTCTATTCTATATTTTTTTATTTTAAATTGTATTTAAATTTATAGTTTTTTATATAGTACATTTTGTATCTACTTATACTAATAGATAATAGATAGAACTGAAGTTCTATCTTATCACTCGTTTTTCGCAATATATACTCGTATCTTCGTACACCAAGTCCTTTTCTATAACTATCCTTTTACCTATAAACATATAAAATAAAACTACAACCATAACAAGCAAAAGTGTTATATATTATTATCTTCACTTCGAGTATTATGGTTTACAGAAATAAACACGCAGTGTCAAAAGTGTTTAGTTTGAAAAGAAATAGAGTTTGAAAATTAGGATACAAATTTGGTGATAATGTTAAATCAAGAGTAGTTCAATTTAAAATTCGAAAGCCAATAATAGATCAGCAGAGTATAAACAATTCAAATTAATTGATTTTGAAAATTTTGAATTTCGAATGTGAAACATTTTAATAACGTTGTCTCCTATCACTTGGGTCGTTTCTATAGTTCGTCCTTACCGCACTCCGCTCGTCTTTTTCTCTTGTGCCCGTAACCCTGCCAAACCCGCACCCCATCCACTTACCCCTTTTCTTGCCAGAATGAATGGGAAATGGGGCGATAGAGCAGTTCTGGCTGAGTTTTAGATGATTTAAAATGTATAAATACAGCGTGTAAAATCTTAACAACTATCACTACGGTTTATTAACTGCCACTTCTTTGTGAGTACATTTTAGTTCTTCATGTACTAGATTATGACTGTAATAACTGAAATACCTCAGTACGTTATCTATGTTTTGCTGAAGTAAACACAAAGTCGTCAATGTGGGTGGTAATTTATATTGTATATACATAGCTAAACATAATATAAAATATATAGACGACCTCGGTGGTCTAGTGGTTTCACACCGCTTTACGTCTGATGGTCGCGAGTTCGATTTCACGCACGGCACAAACATTTGTATTCATGAGTATGATTGTTTGTGTCGGTCTGGATATTTTCTATGTATAATATACATGTATTTACAAAAAAAATAAAAATATCTATGTATTTGTATCAGTTGTCTATGCTGTGTGACGCTGTGTAAATTGTTCTGAGATGATTATTATTATTATTCTACAAACAAACAAATGATAAATGATAATGAATACAAATGCACATTATTTTATTAGTATAGTTAATTTTAAATTAAACGATGTGTCTAAACAACAACAAATAATGAAAAAATGATGAGCACTTTTTTCATGCAGAAATTTTTTCTCTATAACTTTTATTTGAAACATTTTGTCATATGTTTTATCGTTATCGAGTTATTTTGAGAAAAGGCGTTTTTCAACACTTTTTTCATTTTTTTATTCCTTTCCCAGAAATAACTATCAGTAAACTGTCCTTTAATTTAATATAAAATAAATAAATAAATAAATTCTTTCAACTGGCAACTCTCAACTCTGTGAGCGTAGCATTTTTTCTTTGACACGAAAAATGAGAAAAACTAAAATAAAATGTTACAAATTTACATAACATTCCCGTAATTTACATTTAAAATAAAATTCACTTAACATTTTTTTGTAATGTTTACATTAATTATTGTAATGTATATGCAAATGAACAAACCTGAAAGATGAGAAACACTAAATTTTTTTACATATTTACAATATATTCCCGTAATTTACATTTAAAACAAAATTTATATTTTAACGTTAATTATTGTAATATATAGGTAAATAAACATACCTGAAAGATGAGAAAAACTATTTTTTTTTACAAACTTACAATAATATTAATCATTTTATATTTGAAAAAAAATGTTACTAGAATTTTTTTGTAATGTTTAACATTAATTATTGTAATGTATATTTAAATGTACTATCACGAAGATTTAAAAAATATAAATGAAAATTAAACTGATCTTTAATTACTTTATTTGCTGGCTTGTTCTAGCTTAATTAGTTGTATAAATATTACATCATTCTTTCAACTGGCAACTCTCAACTCTGAGAGCGTAACATTTTTCCTTTGACACGAACCCAGCATTCTTTTCATTTCTTTCATTCTAACCGTCGGGAATTTTTAAACTTTTCAACATCCATTCTTTGTAAGTCCATTATATTACAAGTTGTAATTTAAAATGTATAACAATGCACGCTGGATATTATTTATTTATTCACTAGTTGTTACCTGTGGGTTTGTCCGCTTTTATGATAAAATATTTGATAGCCTCGATGGTGTAATGCCTTAGTACACAGCCTTAATTCCGACGATTGCGGATTCGGTTCGGGTCTCCCATGTAAATATTTGTATTCATGATTATTATAGACATTTTTTGTATGTATTTGGAATATATTCTCCCAAATTTGAATAGAAATGAAATTGTATTATTTTAAATATGTACAACATTTAAAAAAAATACGAGCTGAGTTTCTTGTCAGTTCTTCTCATCTCGATATCATTCCGAACTGACGGTAGATTTGACATATCATAAGAGTCTGTAATAGACCTACATAAATAAAGATATTTTGAATTTGAATTAATATATATATATTTATATCAGTTGTCTAGTACCCACAACACAAGCTCTGCTTAATGTGGGACTAGATGATATTGAACGTAATTGTATTGGGTTATTATTATGTACATATTACTTTATATGATATATTTACTGACCGTTAACAACTTATTTATATAACTTTAATGCACACAATATAAAATAATATATATGGCGAATTTAACACCATACGATTTTTAGTTCTTTTTACTGTATAGTGAACTGTATTCAGTAAATAAACTATTATATTCAAATAAACTTATATTTAACTTTCGAATAATCTCATTTTTTCAACTTATCACTCATTCGGAAAGTTGTCTTATAACAAGAAGAACGAGCAAGAAACTTACGTGTTGCTCTTTTGAATAATCATTGTAACTTTATACTTTTAAGTTAATATGTCATTGTGTTAATACACACTACCAACCAGTACTAATTTATTACAGTTAAAAATCTCACCGTCACCTATTTAAGATTCAAAATGAATGGTTAGTTTTTTTTTCTATAAATGTACATATACATAACGCGTTTTTAGATTCAATAAACAAATTGTTTTTTTATATATATAAATTTATAAATATAATACGATTTCGAAAGTTCAATAAACAGATTGCCAGTTATTTATAACGTAAACTAAACTAATGAATACCAAATTCAGACTTTTGCGAATCAAATTATTTAATGGAAATACCAAATTTGTAGAGAATATCGAGTCAGAAGTGATATCACAAATAAGCAATTAAGTAGTCGAGTGAGCATTTTTAAGTGAGATATTACTTGTGACTCAATGAATGATTTGTAAATATCAAATTTTTATATTTGTACATTTTGGAAAAATGTTTATTATATACCTTTTTTATTAATAAATATTATTAACAAGCTGTACCCGCGCCTTCCTCCGCGTGGATATTAACTTTATTTTTCTGAAATAAAAGTAGCTTAAGTTACTCCTTATTACGTCGGCTACCTGCCAATAAAAGTCCCGTCAAAATCGGTCCAGATATTTCAGATATTAGCGGGAACAAACAAACAGACAGACAAATATTGTAAAAAATGTTGTTTTGATGTATGTACCGTATTTATATTCGTATGCATGTAGTAAAAAACTGTTTTTAATCAATATTACAAACAGATACTCCAATTTTATTTATATGTATAGATAATAATATATGTTAATGAAAATATTATTATTATTACTTTTGGAGAATTCACACAGCGCCATCTAGTCCCAAGTGAAACAGCTTGCGTTGTGGGTACTAGACAACTGATAGACATATTTAGTTACATTTTTTACAACACATATACATAGAAAACACCTAAACCGATACAAACAATCATACTCATGAATACAAATATTTGTAGTTTGCGAGGAATCGAACCCGCGACCATCGGAAATAATCCGCTGTGCTAAGCCGCTAAGTACTATTTTTCTGACATATTTTTATATTGCATTTTTTTTTTATTTATAACACAGGGGACAAACGAGCATGCGGCTCACCTGATGGTATGTGATTACCGCCGCCCATGAGCACCCGCAACACCAGGGGAATTGCAAGTACGTTGTCGGCCTTTTAAAAAGCTCTTTTGTTGAAGGTTTCAATATCGTATCGGTTCGGAAATACCATTGCTGGAAGGTGATTCCACAATGTGGTTGTGCGAGGCAAAAAGTTTCTATAAAACCGCACTGTGGAAGACCGCCATTCATCCAGATGATCAGGATGGTATTTCAGTTTCTGGCGGGTGGTACGGTGGTGAAACTCAGAAGCTGGTATTAATCCGAACAATTCCTCAGAACACTCCCCGTGATATATGCGGTAGAAAATGCACAGAGATGCAATATCTCGCCGCAAAGCCAATGGGTCGAGTCTGTGTATTTTTTTTCCACGGCATTAAAAATAGATACAACCCTAATTTCAGCGTTATACCATCAACCCTTATTTATAAATAGCAATATATCTATATATATATATCGCTATAGACAAACAAGACAACGTTTGCCGGGCCAGCTGGTACTGTATAAATCTGAATGGTGCCTCAATCTCATCACATATTCAACACTGGAGGATTCTGGAAAATGCTACAGTGTTGCGCACAGATTCCCGAGTTTACAATTTAAGGCTAATTTCAAATATTAAACGAAATTAAGTGTTCACAACACCACAACAAAGAACGAACGCAAACAAAACGGAGAGTTTCCTTAAGTGAAAAGTTACGGAATTATTTCTATTTCACGAAAGGATCTTGGTAGGAAACAAGAATTCGATGGAGAAAAACGTGCATGGAAACTTCTACTACCAACGTTTCAAATCACAAACATTTTTGTGCATATAAAAAATATATTTTGAGGTTTATTTACATAATTGTATGTATGTTATATAATGTGTACATCTATACATATAAATAAAATTATAGTGTCTGTTTGTAGTATTAAAATAACCGTTTTTTACTACATGTATATGTATATAAATACAGTACATACGCCAAAATAAAAAAATTACAATTTTGGTCTATCTGCCTGTCTGTTTGTTGCGGCTAATCTCTGAAATGGCTGGACCGATTTTGATGGGACTTTTTTTGGCAGTTAACTTATGTAATAAGGAGTAACTTAAGCTACTTTTATTTTAGAAAATAAGTTTAAATTCCACGCGGATGAAGTTACGGGAACAGCTAGTGTATTATAAACAAGGAATCCACTGTAAAGTTTAATAATAAGTCATTTACTTTACTTGTTGTTTTTTTTTAATATTTGTATTTGTCCTTATACATATTTATATGTTCTTTCTAATGTCTCTATTAAAAAGGCGGAGGTTATTAATAGAGACATAAGGAAGTTTGTTCCGTTCATTTTCAAATTATGTTCATATTCTTTAACAATATATTAATTATTATATAAAATATCAATGAACCACTCGTGGGAGGAAAATGTATTCAATTTAACCTCACTAACAAACAGTTCTTACTAAAAACTTACCGCAAAATAATTTTCTTTAATCTTTTCGCATTGCTACCATCGTCCAAAGGCTTACCATCTTTAAAATTGATAATTTTATAAATATAGAATATTCATCAATTTTGTTATAGTTCACAGTGTGTATGTATGTATGTATTTATTTATTAATGTTAATTTATTTACGTCAGTATATATATATATATTATATTTTGTTACCTTATTTCCACTCACGTGCCGCCTAGTTTATTTTTATTTATACTCTCTTTACTAAGCTTGTCTGGAAGAGATTGCGTTAGCGATAAGACCGCCTTCTGTACCTTCTTCTTTCTTTAATGTATTGTTATATATTATTTTCTTTTTATGTATCTACTTTTAATATTGGTGCAATAAAGAATTATAAATAAAATAAAATAAAAATATTGTAGAAAAATCCGATATTTTAGAATTATATTAAAAGAAGGTAGTTTGTGTTTAGTACTAATGAAGTACCCAATGTAAAGATTATTACAAATATTGTAAATAGCGCCATCTAGTATTTATAGATCGAACTAAGTTATTTGTCTTAAGATATCTATTACCCCCGCTTCTAATCGTACTAGACTGACTTCGGTATATAAATACTGAGGTCGGTAGTTGAATAATCCTCTTTCATTGGATGAGCCGCGGCATTCAGTCGACGAGCGCAGGACGTGCCGGTTGTGTTTTGGATACTAAAGTAAATTGTATTAGAACGGGTTTATCCCGGTCTTAGTTGGGCCTGGGGGGAAGCTGCAAGTAGTGAAGGTGAGTGTTAATGCATTCTAAAAGGGCCTTTTAAACCTACACCCGTGTCACAAGTCACGGGCGCTACTTGGGGTTTCCCTTGCGGTAGCCGGCTTCAAAGCCTAAGTCATCATCATTTATTAGTGCCTCTTACAGATATAACGTCTGATAGGGATCAGTGGAAGAAATGGACATACTGCGAAGACTCCAAATAATCTTTACATTGGGTACTTCATTAGTACTAAACACAAACTACCTTCTTTTAATATCTTTTTAAAAAATCGGATTTTTCTACAATATTGATGTGGACCCTAACATATCTAAGCTTACTCTCCTTTTCATCCACGTTTCTACATATCATCTTCCACATATCCATCCATTTTTGCAGCTGTCCCTTTCATCCACCTTCATGTTAAACCCTTTCTTAAGACATAATTCTCGCTCCTCCACATAACATGTCCATACCAAGTCCATCTGTTACCTCGGAAGCTGATGATAACTGGCGCTACATTCAAACTTCCTCGTATATACACATTCCTTATTCTGTAATTCCTGGTTACCCCACACATCCTTCTCAACATTCGCTTTTCTTGTGGTAATAGCTATTAAATTGAAAATGTAAGAAATATATGGAAATTTTAATCTCTCTATATAGGGGGAATAGAGATTGTTAGTAATGTGGACTATTAACCACATTGCTAGCACTGTACTGTGACAGGTTGACTTCCACCTGGTTCCCCATCCATCGTGATAAATTGATGGTGAATTTACCACTATGTTATAGCTAACTGTCCTGACCTTATACTCATTTTATCATTCTCCACTGATACCCCACCAGCGTAAACCGTTGGCGAGTACACCATTCCATTATCATCCCTAAAAAAATCTCTCTATGTATATATACTAATGATCCATTCGGTTTTACATGGATGCATTACAAATCATTACATTTCTCGGCTTGTTGTATACTATAGCATGCATGTATTATACATATAAACCTGCCTCTTGAATCACTCTGTCTATTGCTGAGAACTGCATTAAATTCTTTTAAATTCGTTGCTTAATTTAAAAGATATAACCGAACAGGCAGTGGCGACTTTGGTTTATCTAAATATATATAACTCAAAGGTGACTGACATAGTGATCTATCAACGCACAGCCCAAACCGCTGGACGGATCGGACTGAAATTTTAGATGTTATGACGTAGGCATCCGCTAAGAAAGGATTTTGATTAATTCTACCCCCAAAGGGATAAAATAGGGGATGAAAGTTTATATGAAACTTTGTCAATTTTAAACCGATCGGGCTGAGATCATGAATGTCCGTGGATGATGATGATGAATTTCCGTGGAACACCTGACCAGAGCAAACATCACAAGCAGGCAAAAGTGGGTATTTTAGACTCCCGGACATTCCAATCAAATTACTCCACAATATGTAACGCTCCTGTTCCATTACTGTATAATGACGACACAGCGTAATCAGGGGATGCGTAATGACGCGGCGTAATCGGGCGACAAGCAAAAACACGCCAAATGACGCACCTGTTGTCTCAATGGAGACATTTTAAAAATGTGCCGCCTCTTTATCAAATTTTATGCGACTACAATTTTGTTTGCTCCGCAATATTTGTGGCTTCAACTTTATATAGTACTAGCTTCTTCCCGCGGCTTCGCTCGCGTTAATTTATCCCCTTAGGGATGGAATTTATCAAAATCCTTTCTTAGCGGATGCCTACGTCATAATATCTACCTGCATGCCAAATTTCAGCCTGATCCGTCCAGTGGTTTGGGCTCTTGTGTTGATAGATCACTACGTCAGTCGCCTTTGAGTTATATATATTTAGATGAAAGAAAGTAATATTTAAGTAACTATAACGTAGTCGAGTGACTTGATAGGCTCACTAAAATGTCCAAACATGTGGCGGCGTGGTGGGCCGGGTCATTGGGCTCCCTAAAATATGGTCGAGCGCAGTGATGGCTGGCTCATCTGTTATACTCGTGAACTAGTGCTGCTTGTAGGGACTGGTGTGCTCTAATTACTATAACTGATTTACTTTTATTGTGTTTCTATTCACACATTTCGAATTTAAAATTTCGAAGTTATATTATTTAAAAGAGCAACACGTAAAGTTTCATTCTCGTTCTTATTGTGATGAGACTGAGTTCCGAATACGTTGTACAAAAATGCTTATATTAAGTTTATTTAAATAAAGTTTACTTCTATATCCTTTTCTAGTAATATGATTATTAAGAATGTTGTTGCGATATGTGGCCATTTGTTAGCCATTACGCTTAAATGGCTCAATTACGCAGCATGTATTCAGTAAACAATTGAATTACATTAAATTTAATTGTAACTAGAATAGAATAGAATAGAAAATCATTTATTCAAATAAACTTAATTTAAGCACTTTTGAATAGTCAACAATTTGTTTTTTATCTACCACTCGTTCGGAAAGCTGTGTCATCACAAGAAAAACGAGCAAGAAACTTGTGTGTTGCTCTTTTAAATAATCCTTGTAAGTTAACATTTACAAGTCGAAACGTGTGAATACAAACTACCAACAAGCACAATTTTTTTGGGCCAAATATAAATATGCAATAAGATTACTACAACTACTTACTACAAGCAGCACTCGTTTCACAAGTATGACGGATGAGCCAGCCATCACTGCGCTCGACCATATTTTAGGGAGCCCAATGACCCGGCCCACCACGCCGCCACATGTCTGGACATTTTAGTGAGCATGACTACTCATTCCACACGACCACGTCACAGCTATAAAAATAACTATATGGTAGTTACAGTATTCGCACTAACTAACTCAAATAAAAGTCAATAGGTCCTTTATGGGAATAGATATAAAAATTTACAATAACATACCCAAGGATATACTGGAATTATCCTTAAATAAATTCAAAACATCTGTTAAATCATATTTGCTGAGCAAAGTCTATTACTCACTAAACGATTACTTGAATGATTTCGTGATTGACATGACGGGATTTTCATTTAAAAACAGAAAACATGTGTACTAATTTACTGAAGAAACGATGATATTCAGAGAACTGTGTTGCGAATATCGACGCCCTCCACCTGGTATATGTAATTCCAAAAATAAAAAAAAATACATGCAATGTCGTTGTCGTATAAATATATATTGTAAATAAAAAAAAAGTAATTCAATTGACTTTCTTGCCAGTTATTCTCAATTGGATCTATGTACTGAACTGGGTGGAAGGGAAAAATTATAATAAAAAAAAATTGACGTTCATAAGCGGCTAAAATGTACATAGAGCTACATGAATAAATTATTTTTTTATATGAATTTGAATAAACTACATGTCGACAACCGGTTGCTGGTGTAGGAGAGTTACTCGTAACTGATCTAACCTCACGGTGGTTATAATTTCGCATTACTTCTCTTTAACGTATTTCTTTTTTAAAACAAATAATCTGGATTCTACGTTATATTTAGTTATATGTCCACGGTGTTTTTTTTTAAATTTCGTGTTTTATATACTTTATTCATATCATTGACACAAATAATCATTATTATTTCATTCATAATTTAAGAGCTGTGCTCTTGTCGGTAGTGTTCCCGCCACCTTCCACGATCTTCTATCAGTCCCATTATCATTACATAATATAAAACAAAGTCTCTGTCGCTGTCTGTCCGTCCCTATGCATGTTTAAATCATTAAAACTACGCAAGGGATTTTGAAGCGGTTTCTTTAATAGATAGAGTGATTCAAGAGGAACGTTTATATGTATAATACATGTACAATCAGACGAAGCCGGGGCGAATAGCTCGTATTATAGAATAGAATAGAATAGAATAGAATAGAAAATCATTTATACAAATAAACTTACATTGAAGCACTTTTGAATAGTCATTACATTTTTTAATCTACCGCTCGTTCGGAAAGCTGTCTCATCACAAGAAGAACGAGCAAGAAACTTGCGTGTTGCTCTTTTAAATAATTTTATTATTACTTTACATTTTTAAGTATAAGTGTGTGAATACAAACCACCAATTAGCACTAATTCTATTAAATACTCAAATAGAAAAACTGGATGATAAACAAATGTATTCACCTCTCTCGATGTTCCGATTAGGTAAAGACCTAGTTACCATTATAAATGATGTTCATGGTGTATCAACAACTTTACCCAGGGTGGATGTCAATTACGCATGGTTTGCGCTAATATTTCATTTGGCTCAAGACGCGGCTTCGAATGTTTGGTGATTTACGTTTATTGTGCTTGCTTACAGCAATAATGAAGATAAATTCAGCAGCAGAATGATATCTTTTTTGTGTAACACCTGGGACTACTCTAATATTTGCTCGAGGTTCCGTCATCAGAAGGAAATATGTAGATAAGACTATAATCTTTATATATAGCAACATATGGGATTTCTTATAGACGTCGCAATTTTATCATATATATTGCTTATAATAGAAGGGCTGAAGATCGTGCCCAGTGGTGTGCTTTTAGAGAGGCATATGTCTAGCAGTGGACTACAGTGGGCTGATGATGATGACGATGATGATTATAATATAATACTTATAGCTATAATTGAAATAAAAGCACTGGCAGAATGATATCTTTTTTGCGTAACACCTGGGACTACTCTAATATTTGTGTGGGGTTCCGTCACCAGAAGGAAATATGTAGATAAGACTATAATCTTTATATATATTTTTTATGTATATCGCTTATAATAAAAAACTTTATATATAGCAGTGGGATCATGTTGATGATGATGATGATGATGCTTATAATATAATACTTACAGCAATAATGGAGATAAATTCACTGGCAGAATGATATCTTTTTTGCGTAACACCTGGGACTACTCTAATATTTGTGTGGGGTTCCGTCACCAGAAGGAAATATGTAGATAAGACTATAATCTTTATATATAGCAAATTTTTTATGTATATTGCTTATAATAAAAAACGTGCCCAGTAGAGTGCCTTAGGAGAGGCATATGTCCAACAGTGGGATGATGTTGATGATGATGACGTTGATGATGATGCTTATAATATAATACTTACAGCAATAATGGAGATAAATTTACCGGCAGAATGATATCTTTTTTGTGTAACACCTGGGACTACTCTAATATTTGTGTGGGGTTCCATCACCAGAAGGAAATATGTAGATAAGGAATAACACCATAATCTTTATATATAGCAACGTATGCGATTTCTTATAGGCGTAGTAATTTTTTCATATATATTTCTTACAAGAGAAGGGCTTAAGATCGTGCCCAGTGGCGTGCCTTGGGAGAGGCATATGGCTGGCAGCGGACTGCAGTGGGCTGATGATGATGATTATGATGATGATGATGCGTATAACATAATATATAATAATTTCATGTCACCCTGTTTTTGCGATGGAATCTTAAACTTTTGAACCGATTTTGATGAATGAACATATAAAATATACATCGGTAGGTCTGATAATAGATTATTATCAATTTTTAATATATAAATGATAAGGATAGCCATCTGAAAAATCCTCTATTTTTTAATAAAATTTTTTTTCATGAATTGCTAAATTTCAGTCTCTATCATCTATCAAGACCTATTTTTTTAAATAGCCATCTTAATTTACATATCAAAAATCACTAGTATTATATAGAAATAGAAATTCGTCATTCAAATACACTTAATGTAACATACACTTTTGAATAGGGATACAACGTTAGCTTAAAGTCATTATATATATTGAACATAAATAGTCCTTTTTAATTTATTACTTAATGTAGTATTCTGTATTTTTTTTTAAACAAGTTATATTCCTGCAAGTTAGATACTTTAAAATTGTATTATATGCACTTTTAGTTTACTTAACTGTTATTTTAGAGATATTAAATTTATTAAGGTTTAGTGTGCATATGATACTCCTAGAGTTTCAGCCGGCTACGCTAACCAAATGTCATTATGGGCATATGCTTGCAGCTTTGCCACCGTCGTAGTATAGGTTTCCCTCCGATGGATCTCCCGTCCAATTCAAACGGGGATCGAAATTACGACGACCTGAGCCGAGGTTCGAAACCCTAGTGGTGCCTCAGACTAAAGTCGTATCCGTCAGGCGGGAGTTGGCCTTCAGCCAATCCATAAGTCCTTCTGTGGGTTTAGAGTGCCATCTGCACTCGTCCCCTATCTCCTCCATCATGACATACGCCAGTCCCGTCAAACAGGCGTATCCGTCAGGCGGGAGTTGGCCTTCAGCCAATCCATAAGTCCTTCTGTGGGTTTAGAGTGCCATCTGCACTCGTCCCCTATCGTCCGGTGAAGCTGTAAAGGCCAGCTGCGGCCAGCATTAGAGTAATCAAAAAAAAAAACAAACGGTGAAGTGTAAAAAAAAAGTACATTAAATAATTATACAACTGGAGAAGTTGGCAACCCTGCTCGCATATGATAGGTGTGACGTCATCGCCGCCATTATTACATCATAAGTCACGGCAGCCATTTTAATTCGCTCATAAAGTGCGCATACATCACCCGGAGCCGGGAGCCGAGCGCCGGCAGCCTGGCTGCATGCTCAAATCGAATTCTTGGCGAGAAAGTCTCCACCAGATTTTTCATAGCGCATCAGGACTGTTCAATTTAAAATGAATAATTTATTTGACATTTCTGGCAAGCGGGAAGGCGTTATAACGACTTGTGTGCTGAATTTAATGCTTCATTTTTTCGACGCGATCTATAATTGCTGTTAAAATATGCTAAACTAGCTTTGCCCAGGACTTCGTATGCGTGGAATAGTTGATGAATAAAGACTTTCCAAATATTCATCCCTTTAAAAAAATATTTCAAATTTTTAATATCATATTTATTTATATTTAATCAACACCCTAAAAACTAAGTTACTAAGCTTTTAGCTTTAAAAATGACGATACTTCCATAAAATCTTTCATTTCCCCTTTCAACCCCTTACAACCCTTTCTTTGATGAGATAAAATGTAGCCTATATTACTTCTAAGGGTGTTCACTATGTGTGTACTAAATTTAATTAAAATTTACAATTAAGAACTAAGTTCAGTACTTATGGTGTGAAAGCGCGACAGACAGACAGA
Organism: Achroia grisella; assembly: GCF_030625045.1. Classification (NCBI taxonomy): domain Eukaryota; kingdom Metazoa; phylum Arthropoda; class Insecta; order Lepidoptera; family Pyralidae; genus Achroia; species Achroia grisella. The sequence goes on from NW_026712824.1 coordinate 68,830, forward strand.
CAACTCTATCTGTCCGTCTATCGCTTTTCTAATATTAGTAAAGATTAAATACTATAATAATGACTGATGCTCCACAAAAACTTTATTATTTACAAAGAACTTTATTACCATAATTGTGGATTATTTACCTATTATAACTACTGTTTATTATTAATTATTTCATAAATGTGTATATATTAATTTAACAATCCAGTAGCTATTCAGGATTTACTGTATTTGTACACAATAATAAATATTATCTCATATTTCAGATAGCTGTATTACATATTTTTGTTATTAAATTTTATTATACAAATAAAGTCCTCTAGCAAGGTGGACCGACGATCTGGTCAAGATCGCTGGAAGGCATTGGATGCGAGCAGCGCAGGATCGATCGTCGTGGAGATCTTTGGGGGAGGCCTATGTCCGGCAGTGGACGTCTTCCGTGCTGCGATGATTGTTAAAATTGAAACTTAAAATTATTTATAATATAAGACCTTTCGATAGTGATAAAAATATCCATGTCATATCACTATCCTTTCAGTCCAGTTCGGCCAGTCCATTTCAGCTACTTCGGTTGAGAAGAACTGTGAAGAAACTCAACTGGTACATTTCTTATAAATTTTTAATCTTCTAATCTATACATAAAAATAAAATTGAAGTGTCTGTTTGTAACATTGAAAGAACCATTTTTTACTACATGCATATGACTTTAAACGGTACATACACCAAAATAACATTTTTTACATTTTTTGTCAGTCTGACTGTCTGTTTGTTCCGGCTAAACTCTGAAATGGCTGGACCTATTTGACGGGACTTTTTTGGCAGGTAGCTGATGTAATAAGGACTAACTTACTTTTATTTTAGAAAAATAAAGTTAAATACCGTCGCGGGAACAGCTAGTATTACATAAAATTTATGTAGTGTATATATGTTACACATATGTCTAACATATTAAATATATAGAATCCTTTGTCTGAACAACTAATATAATACAAGTTCGTCTGCCAAATAATCGTTCACAGAGTAATAGGCTTTATTAAAATAGTATATCTTATATATAAAATTCTCGTGTCACAGTTCTCGTTCCTATACTCCTCCGAAACGGCTTGACCGATTTTGGAAATGAGCGTTTGATGCAGTTTGAGAATCATCAATAAATGATAGAATTTTTTTTTATTCAAGAGGACATCTAGGTATATATATCTATATAATAAATGGTTGTTTGTTTGAATATGTATATGAACCGATTTGAATAATTCTTTCACTATATATTTAAATAATGTAACTATCTTTACATAGTATAAAACAAAGTCACCGCCTCTATATGTTCGCTTATATGTTTTAAATTACGTAACCGATTTTGATGCAGTTCTCAGCAATAGATAGAATTATTAATATATATAATATGCGTGTTATAGTAATATATATTTTATTCAATAAATATAGTAATAACTTTATTCAATAAATATAGAATAGAATAGAAAATCATTTATTCAAATAAACTTACATTGAAGCACTTTTTATAGTCATTACATTTTTTTAATCTACCGCTGATTCGGAAAGCTGTCTCATCACAAGAAGGACGAGCAAGAAACTTGCGTGTTGCTCTTTTAAATATTTTTATTATTACTTTACATTTTTAAGTTTAAGTGTGAATACAGACCACCAATTAGCACTAATTCAATTAAATACTCAAATCAAAGCACCACAATACCAGCTACTTCCATTTGACCGCATTCAGAATCGAGCAGCCAGAATCATTGGTAATCAACGTCTATGTGACAGACTCGACCCATTGGCTTTGCGGCGAGATATTGCATCTCTGTGCATTTTCTACCGCATATATCACGGGGAGTGTTCTGAGGAATTGTTCAGATTAATAGCAGCTGCTGAGTTTCACCACCGTACCACCCGCCAGAAACTGAAATACCATCCTGTTCATCTGGATGAATGGCGGTCTTCCACAGTGCGGTTTTCTAGAAACTTTTTGCCTCGCACAACCACATTGTGTAATCACCTTCCAGCAATGGTATTTCCGAACCGATACGATATTGAAACCTTCAAGAAAAGAGCTTATTCCTTTTTAAAAGGCCGACAACGTACTTGCAATTCCCCTGGTGTTGCGGGTGCTCATGGGCGGCGGTAATCACTTACCATCAGGTGGGCCGCAGGCTCGTTTGTCCCCTGTGTTATAAAAAAAAAACTCTGGTGAATGTGCCATGATGGGCTAACAGATCTGACCTCGTGTTCATCTTGTAATCTTCCATTGGTGCCCCAGTATAAACCGTTAGCGCAGGCGTGCGCACCATACCACTCACCACCACCACTCACCATACATCAGCAATAAAAACACCGAAATACAGGTTACAAAGTAAGCATGACGACTTTTTACAATACATACCTCAGTAAATTCTCTTGGTATATATACTGTTGGTATATCATGTCGGTGGATACTCTTGAACTGATATATTTGTGCTTTGTTCCCAGAATCGACCCGTGAAAATATCGTGATTGCCTTCCATTTACCCGATTGTTTGGGGTCGGAGCAGTATGTCTTTTTGTCACTTATTCTTACAGTCTGATAAGGTGAGTAATATATATCAGTATTATCAGGATCTATACTGTTTTAAACATGACGCGGTCATTATTTATACGTACGTAAAAATCCCGGGATCTTACCACGTTTTATATTTATTTGCTGAGTTCCCGATATTTCGGCAGTGGTTCAACCACCATGATCACGGATACACTGAAGAGCAGCGGGTAGATTGTAAATGAAATCTTTTTATGGGCAGATATATGCGTCTACCTTCACACGTCTTCGTCCATACCGTCCGTACTGTTCGGTATATAGATCCAATTGAGAAGAACTGGTGGTCAGTGGTCTAGTAACCATAACACAAGCTCTACTTAATTTGGAACTAGATGGCGCTGTGTGAGTTGTTCTGAGACATTATTATTCAGCATATCGTATGACCGGTTCTTCTCAGTAGCTAGTAGAAATAGAAATAATCTTCATTCAAATAAAGATTATTTCTATTTCTACTAACTAGTAGGTTTATTATTATATACAAATGTTTGCAGATACCTGAACTCGTCTGTAATCATGTATAATCGATATTACACCATCAGTAAACATTGAACAAAACATTTTACCAGCTACCGTCGTGATTCAGTTTACACAACACAGTAACCATTCACATTAAATAAACTCGGTATTTAATTAAACGTATTTATCACTAGTTCCCGCGACTTCGTCCGCGTGGAATTTTATTTTATTTTTTTAAAATAAAAGAATTTTCCTGAAATTAAAGTAGTCTCTAAAGTTACTCCTTATTACAATAGCTACCTGTCAAAAAAAGTCCCGTCAAAATCGGTCCACCGATTTTAGAGATTAGCCAGATCAGCCAGATTAGACAAAAATTGTAAAAATATTAATTTGGTGTATGTACCGTATTTGTATTAATGTGCATATATTAAAAAACAGTTATTACGATATTACAAACAGACACTCCAATTTTATTTATATGTGTAGATTTATTGTAACGGATAAATAACGAGTGGAGCCCTTTTATATTATTTTGTAATTTGCTTTGTCGTTTTATTTATTCTAAACCCGCATTTTAATGCAATTACGTACGTATTGATTACTAAAAATGAGAATTAAACCAGTTAAATGAATAAATGAGGTTCTAAAGTAACTACACATGTACTGACTTAAAAAAAATATACAACACTAGCTATTTCCTTCTACTTCGCACGGATGTACATGTATTATATATATAAATCTACCTCTTGAATCACTCTATCCATTAAAAAAATTGCTTCAAAATCCGTTGCGTTGTTTTGAAGATTTAAGCATATATAGGGACAGACAGCGACAGCGACTTTATTTTATACTATGTATATTTGATAAGTAACCTTAATAGGTGGTCTACTGGTTCATTACGCCGCCATACTTCTATCATCATCATCATCATCATCATTTCATTAGCTCGGCGAAGACGATCTCTATCAGTCGCTGAACAACTCTTCTTTTATTCATATCATCTTTCACACAATCCTCCATCTTTGATTGGTCCTGCGCTACATCCATCCACATTCATATTATACACTTTCTATAAGACATGGTCTTGTCCGCATAACATGTCCGTCAATCTGTTACCTCCAACTTTTCTATGCGCAACTTTCGATTCCGTATATACTACATTATTCATTCCTTGTACCACATATATATAATTGATTGTCATGATTTCGATGATTTACGGCCCAACATTCAGATCCATACAAAATGACAGGTCTTATCTCATAATCATCATCATCATTTCAGCTCGGAAGACGTTCACTGCTGAACAAACTGACAACGATACTGTCGCATAATAATACTATGTTCGTCAATAGTTGGGAATTCGATTCCTTGCTCTACACTTGTGTTCATATATATAATTGATTGTCATGATTTGGATGATTTCTTTGTACATTATGGGACACAGTTAACTAGATACATCGTTGCAACCGACAACATAGTATTATTACCAGCAACATATATTCTTTTCACTTTTGCGGCACATAAAGTAACCTACATTTCTTTTATTAATTCGTGTTTTCTCTATATCTCATGTATGTTGTGTGTATGTAATTGTTGAATAAATAATGTATGCATCTACCTATATGTAATTCCAAAGAAAATGTATTGCAATTCCAAATGAAAAATAAAATTTTGACTATTCGAAAGTGCTTATATTAAGTTTATTTGTAAAACTGTTATACTACTGGATTGGACTAATTCAAGTGGATTCACATCTGGGTTTGAATCCAGTTTCAGAAAAGAACGGTACAGCTATTGAGTGCTATTCAGATGCATTTATATTCCCAATTATACAGTTTACATTTAACCAACAACAAAAAGAGGGTGTGCTCTGTTCAACTATATGTTTAGTTTTTTTTTATAACAATGATGGTGGCAATCAAGCATACGGCCCATCTGATGATAAATGGTTACCGTAGTATTTTAGCTTATTAATACTAGTGCAACTGGACTGATTCAAGACTAATTCAAGTGGATTCACATCACTACCGTTGAGTACTATTCGGATGCATTTCTATTGCCAATTATAGATTTTACACCGTTTTAACATTTAACCAACTTCAAAAAGAGGGTGTAATCAGTTCAACTATATTTTTAACTAGCTACTCGCCCTGGCTTCGCCCGGGTGTACAAGTATTATACATATAAACCTTTCTCTTGAATCACTCTATCAATTAAAAAAAACCGTTTCCAAATCCGTTGCTTAGTTTTAAAGATTTAAGCATATATAGACAGACAGCGACTGTGACTTTGTTTTATACTATGTAATGATTAACACTACTGCAACTGGTTGGTTTGACTATGTAGTAATGTTATCAGTGGTTTGACTAATTCAAGTGGATTCACATCTCGGTTCGAATATTGGTTAAATATCGTTGATACGCAGCTGAATGGATTCAATTTACCTGCAGTTCAGAATGTATAATTCAGTTATGATCCAGTTTCAGATCAAAGACTGTACCGTTGAGTGCTATTCGGATGCATTGATATTGCCAATTATGCAGTTTACACCGAGTTTTAACATTTAACCGACTTCAAAATGAGGATGTAATCGGTTCAACTATATTTTTAACTAGCTGTACCTGCACTTTTCTAAACGAAAAGTAGCCTTAGTTACTCCTTATTACATCAGCTACCTGCCAATAAAAGTCCAGTCAAAATCGGTCCAGCCATTTCAGAGATTAGCTGGAACGAACAGACAGATAGATAGACAAAATTGTAAAAAATATTATTTTGGTGTATGTATCCTATTTATATTCATATGCATATAGTAAAAAACGGTTATTTCAATATTACAAACAGATTACAAATAGATGTATAGATTATATAGTTTGCACCTAGTTTTAATATTTAACCGACTTCAAATAGAGGATGTGCTCGGTTCAATTATATTTTTAATTCATTACCTGTTTATTGTGGCGGTGTACCGTTCCTGTGGGAAATTTGTTAACAAAATAATGCTTTGATATGCAGCATTAAACTTAATTATAATAATTAAACATAATAATCTCAGGACAATTCACACAGCGCCATCTAGACCAAAGTTAAGCTAGCTGAAGCTTGTGTTATGGGTACTAGATAACTGATTATTGACTATTATTAAACATAGATAATTTTTTAATTGACCGATACAAACAATCATACTCATGAATACAAAGAAAAGGCAGCAGTATCGTCCCCTGCAAACAGATTATTATAAAAGATTCAAATATATATTTAAATCCCGTAAGATTACCATTACAATAAAAGCGCCGTAAAATTACGAATATAAACACACAAAATTAAAGTAGAAAATTGTTTAATTTTCAGTTTTACTTCATGTACGCTCTATTTTAAAATTTGTTTATTTATCATACAACATACAACTTAGACGGGGAAATGTCAACAATGAGATCGACAGACGCACTGGGCTGGGCTGGGCTGCATATGGAGAATTCCGTCACATCTTCACGGCACAAATCCCTCAATGTTTGAAGTCAAAAGTCTTTAACAAATGCATTCTCCCTGTAATGACGGTGTAGAAACATGGACACTAATCGTAGGCCTAATTCATAAATTAAAAGTCGCACAGCGGGCGATGGAGAGAGCTATACTCGGAGTTTCTCTAAGGGACATGATCCGAAACGAGGAAATTCGACGGAGGACCAAAGTGGACGAGATAGCTCTCAAAGTACATCAGCTGAAGTGGCAGTGGGCCGGGCATATCAGCAGAGTCAGTGATGATAGATGGGGAAGAAAGGTTATGGAGTAGAGGCTGCGTATGGGTCGACGGAGTGTCGAGCGCCCGACAAGATGAACCGACGACATTATAAAGGTGGCCGGGAGTGGATGGATGCGAAAGGCGGAAGAGTGCACATGGTGGAAGTCTTTGGGAAAAGCCTATATCCAACAGTGGACAGACACAGACTGATGATGATGGTGATGATGATAATTTATTTATTGACATTAAACTTATTAGACACATTGATTTAAAAAGAAAAAGTTTATTTAAAATATATTTAAAATAAGTATTGTTGCTAAGTAACAGTTTGTATGTAACGTGCAACTGCGGTCGGAAAGAAGTAAATTATATTTACTACTATATATATAATCCACTCAATATCTCTATTAAAACTAAGCGAGCCTTACAGCTTCGCAATATGCTCACTTAGGAAAAATTATACAAAAATATGAAATATTCATCATCATCATCATCGCAGCCCGGAAGACGTCCACTGCTGGACATAGGCCTCCCCCAAAGATCTCCACGACGATCGGTCCTGCGCTGCTCGCATCCAATGCCTTCCCGCGATCTTGACCAGATCGTCGGTCCACCTTGCTGGAGGCCTTCCCACGCTGCGTCTTCCGGTCCGTGGTCGCCACTCGAGGACTTTACTGCCCCAACGGCCATCTGTCCTACGAGCTATGTGCCCTGCCCATTGCCACTTCAAAGTCGTATATTATTAATAATGAAATATTAATAATTACAAAAATATATATATTAAAACAATAACAAGCTACAATTTTACGGATTATTTAGGAAATCCATTACCATTCTGCTAAACTTCAACAAGTCACATGTAACTATGTCCAGCTCAGGATATCGATTGGCGACACCGTTGAGTAGACTCAGTGCAAGAATAATGGGATTCTGCTTGGCCAGCTCTGTTCTTCTCCAAGGAACATCAAATAAGTGCCTTCGACATGCTTGTACATAATTATTCAGAATTATTCAGATACAAGAAGCTGCTATTTAGAATTTAAATAATATTCAGATTACATATTGTCTTGTCGCAACAAAACAAAATACGAGCTCAGAATACACGTGGAAGATTACAAACAAAACCGTTTCTATAAAATTACGTGTAAAAGGAAGTAAATAAATAAATGGGCTGATGTAAGATGAGCATGCTAATCACGAACATGTGTTCAAACAAGTCCACAAATTGAAGTAAAAGGCTGTGTTCCATTATAAATGTTAAATTCAATTAGTATCTATTGTAGGAAATAAAATTGCGGAGTTATTTCACGATATTATTTAGCCATAATGATGTGGCGTTAGTATATAAACATTTATTGTTACATATTTAAACATTTGTTTGAAAAATATCTTTATTCATGTAGGTCTATTACAGACTCTTATGATATGTGAAATCTACCGTCAGTTCGGAATGATTTCGAGATGAGAAGAACTGACAAGAAACTCAGCTCGTATTCTTTTCAAATAAATGTTGTACATGTTTACAATAATACAGATTCATTTTTAAATTCAAATTTGGAAGAATAGAGTGACCACCAGCATATACAAATTATTATATTGCAAAAGCAAAAGTATAATCAGTGTTCGTAACCCGAACAGACCAGTCTCCACAAGCACCACGTTCACGAGTATGACGGAACGGGTCCTGCTTTTGTATATATATTATTTTTATTATTATTCAATATATTCCCAGTGAGTGAGTGATGTACAGACAGCCCCTTTGTCGGGGCTGCTTTCTGAAGAAATCACGTTTAGTGCACGGCATGGCCCAACAACGAAAACAAATTCGGAACGGTGAGGTCGCTCCGTGAAGCCTGCGAAGACACCAGGAGTCTTCTATTTTGATAGCCTGGCTTACACGCACAACGGCCCGAATGTGAGGCTAATGCGGAGAAATCCAACATACATACATACATACATATTCCCAGTGAGTGAGTGATCATGTTTAGTATCATTAAATTTTGATAATTCAAGATTGAAATAATCCAGTCCAATTACTAAGAAAAAAAAACTTTTATAGTTGCCTAAGAAATCTTATAAGCAATCATAAACTTTATACTGCGGCTTCTTGCATTAGAATTTATTCCCGCGTTATCAATTACAGAAACGAATTTACATTAAAAATGTGTAATACATACACTAAGTTCAAATCAATAAGCCGTAGATTAGACTTTATAAGATCAAGGTCAAACACCAACTTCGCAGCAGATAATCGTTTCGCGACACCCCCAACAAATAAGTTTCCTCTCAGCCATTATCGAGGTAATGACATCTTTAAGAGGAACAGCATCAATTCAGGAGATACGTGGTTAGTACATACAAATTGTGTTTGCGAGTTTGTGCACCAGTTTCACGCTGCCATCTCAGAGTTAAAAGATATTCAGACTTATGTTGCCGTAATAGATACTATTTTTTATTGTTAGGAATTTAGTTGATAAAATTATTGTGGAGTTCAATAATTTTAAATAAAATTGGTGTGGCTATTTGTAATATTACATACATATGTATATAAGTATGGTACATACACCAAAATAACATTTATTTACATTTTTTGTCTGCTTGTCTGTTTGTTTGTTTCGGCTAATCTCTGAAATGGCTGTAGCGATTTTGACGGCACTTCTTTTGGCAGCTTATCTAATAAGGAGTAGCTTGACTGCTTTTATTTGTATGAAAAATAAAATAAAATTCCACGCGGACGAAGTCGCGGGAACAGCTAGTATATAATAAAGTCGCAATCGCTGTCCGTCCCTGTGTATGCTTAAATCTTTAAAACTACGCAACGGATTTTGAAGCGGTTTTTTTAATAGATAAAGTGATTAAAAAAAGAAAGGTTTATATGTATAATACATTACCTCTATTTTTCGGGCGAAGCCAGGCGAGTAGCTAGTGTAATAAAAGGAACGAGAATACTAATAACCCATTAAACCAAATCATTAACCCTAGGCTTTATAGTTAAGATTACATACTACTTTAACCAAAATAATCCAGTTTCCTTACGTAATCCATACAAAAACCTAATAAACCCAAATTGATATTTCCTTTAGACGCCGAAAAAATCCCGCCAAATATAAAAAAAATAGAGATCTCATTCGCCGTTCTCATTATATTACCTCTATTTTTCGGCACAAAAAATAAAATAGGCAGCCTCGAACATTTCTTTCATACATGGAGTGCCAACAAATGATTATGGGTTCAGGTCACGTCGCTAGATGTGTTGCGACAACTCCGCCAACTATTTAACTGCGAACGGGGAACTTTTGCTATCTACTCACACCCTATGAATACCTGGATATTATCCAGGATACAAGGCAGAAATATAACACGGCTAAGCCCAGCCTATCCTCAGATATGAGAATGCCTATCCAACATGTAGCAAAATTATAAATACATGGATATCATCCAGGATACAAGGCAGAAATATAACACGCTGGCTGTGCTCAGCCTAAACACAGATATGAGAATGCCTATGCAACATGTAATGGCATTAAACCAAGGTTTTTTTAATGAAATTAATAAAAAACATGTAGGTCCATTACAGACTCTTATAGTATGTTAAATCTACCGTCAGTTCGGAATGATTTCGAGATGAGAAGAACTGACAAGAAACAGCTCGTCAGTGATAAAATATTATAATATATCAGGGAGATAGTAGAGGTATAAGAGAAAATATTTTTTATTTGAAGCAGGATTGAGAAATTGTTGAAGATTTAGGATGGTTTAACATCGTATTTTTCACGTTACCTTATATAATCAGAAAAGCAAATAATATGCTTGTTTTTTTTTGAAGAATAGTAACTGCGCCTGTCGTTGTTGACTAGTTCTACGAACGTAAAACTTTCTATAGTGTTATGTCTTTATACTTTAAAATTTCAATATCGTAAACTGATTCAAAACACGTCAACGTAGGGTTTTATCGATTCAACGATAAAGAAAGTAGCTGGATATTGCTTATTCCATAAACTCTACGAAATATACTGTATACGATAATAAAGAAATATACTATATTCGAGTATAAATACAGATTTATGTTAATATATTAAATCATCTTTCCTCTCATATTTTAAAAACAGCGCACAAAATGAACCGTAAAAATCGTAGTGCTGATAAAACCGGAGAATCGGTAGGAGACCGAAACATCGTCGATTTGACCTCGGCGTGTAATATAGGAAGAGACGCTCTCCCTTTAGCTGGCTCTTATCGCGCGTGTGATCGTAATGATCATAATATATATCTGACATACACACGGCGCTATATCATGTACGCTCCCGAAACTGAAGATGAACAAACATAGCGATTCTAGCTTTAATTTATCTAAATATATATAACTTAAATGTATTTTTTTATTCTTACATTTAGTTAGGGACTTTAATTATAATATGATAATGCCAGTCCCATCATATCTTATTACTAAGCTTATCTCCTACTGTACAATAAAAATAAAATTTTGCTGGCGATGATACAGGATCAGATAATGTACCATGGTACATAACAATCCTTCAATATTATAAACGTAAAAGTTTATCAGTATAGAAAAATTTGTTTTTTTTCTCGACTGGCAACATTACCGATAACTGTCTTTGTCAGCTGGCCGTAATAATTAAATACTTTTATATAATTTACTACTCGATTTTTTTATGCAATTGATATAATTAGTGAGTTTAAGCTATAAGAAGCATCTATTGTTGTTTGTGTTCATTTTTATATTGTATTTGTGTACAAAAATCGACACAAATATTTCCTACCGGTCAACTGTCAAAGTTCGTAATAAACTTATATTTACATCAATCTTGTATATGTTATCGCGTAATTCAATTTAAATTATTATAACATTCCTTTATTATTACTTGTTTTGTGTTACATGTTAATATTGTGGTAATTTTAAAAGTGAATTCAAGTTGTGCGTCGAGGAAAAAAAAAATTACCCACTAACCAAATATTATTGTAAGTACTAACTGTAAGTTCTTACATATAATAATCTTTAGTATTGTTATTTATATTTAACATATTTACTAACATTACTTACATATTATATATTTATAAATAAATTTTATTGTAAGGAAATAGCACAAGTTTTAAATTCCATTTAATTCCTTTATATTTAAATTTATTACTCAGCATATTTAATAATGATGTCCCGAAGAGCCTGTGATCTTGATGCTAAACTTAAGGTGGCACTCGTTGAATTAAAGAAAACCCAAGACTTGAATAAAGTATTGTTACAGGAACGGGATGATAGTGAAATAGAGATGAAATCTCTATTTGACAAATATGTGGCCCTGAAGGGGGACCTTGTAAACATTAATGTATTCTGTGAAGACCTACGCGTTGACAGGGATAGACTTCAGGAAATTGTTAATGAATATGATCACTGCAGGGACACATATGAGTCAAATCTACAGCGTATCACTCACCTCGAGAGACACCTTAAGGAAGCTCAAGCACATAGTGAATCTATGTTGGAACACAAACGGGTGAGTAGCTATAATAACACCTTAGATCTGTATACAGAATTGTTAAATGTCACTTGTGATCAAAAGTCTACTCAGCCGTTGGTGACCATAGATTTAACAAATACACCCTTTTTCAAATAGTTGTACTAGTCAATTTAATAGTGTCAATAAATTAAAAAAATATATAAAAATAAACAAATTTATTAAAAAGTCAGAAAAGTTAGTGAGAACTCATACTAAATGTTTAAAATCTATAAATATTAGAAGACAAAAATTAGACCTGTTACAAGAACTTCAAAATTGTAAAACAAATTTACATGATAAGGATTTAGAACAAAATAAATTAAAGAGTAAAATTCAAGAGTTGGAATCTTTATTATATAATTTAACAAATAAATATGAGTGTGCTCAACATGAAATTAATAACTATAGTAAATCACTGGATAAATTAATAGAGTTGGGTAATTACAACATGGAGCGGTTCACCTCATTGACAGAGAAATGTTGTTGTGAGACACCTGAATCTCCTAAATCTTGTCAATATAGCCCTAATGGAAATAACAATAAGTCAATCACATCAGTCTTGACTGAGTCAATCACTCCTTGTTCAAATTTTTCAATTCTAACTTGTCTTTAAAAACTGATAATTGTAATTGCACCAGTACGAAGGACAATTATTTATTCAGATGAATATGGTAAGGGTTTGGGCCGTTCATTATCAGAAAGTTTATCTCAACATGTTATAAATAATTGTCTACCTGGTGCTTCATTGCCTAATATTTTAAATAAGGTGGTTAATGGTAGGTATGATAAGTTAACCACATTAGTCATTGTGTGTGCAACTGTTTAAATGTAAAAAAAAGTCATGTCATTAAACTTGTAAACTCTTTGCTTAATATTGCTGTGCTGGGCATAGGTAAAATAATTTTATGTGCATTTCCTTACTGTCATTCTCTGACTATTGAACAAAATAAGTTCATATATTATATTAATAATTTAATTTATAATATGACTTGTGTCATAATGACTCAGCCTTTTTGCTGGGGTTTTTATTTTTTGATAGTAACAAATTTGTTACAAACTTTTGTATGACTGGAGATAGATTTTATCTGCCTAAAAAACAAATAACAAATATAGCTAGTTTACTAGTGTGTATAATATAAATGACCCCATGTATAAGTAATATAATGGGTTGTTAATCAATTAGTAGTATTTGTACTAATGTTAATTTAAACATTCTGAAAATATTGACATAAATATTGATTCTAGTAAGAATCCTTTTATTTACAATAATTTAAATATGTGTGCAGATTTAAACTGCTGAAAAAGACAAAGGCAAAGCTATCAGAATTGAAAATTGTTCACCAGAACATACAAAGTTTTCTCGGCTGTGAATTAATTATTTAATTGTTTTTAGAAAAAAATAATATAGATGTTCTATGTTTAACTGAACATGGGCTCAAAGTGAGCAATATGATGTTAAGCTTAAACAATTATAATATTGTCAGCTGCTTTAATAGAAAAATAGTAAATAGAGGAGGTTCCATGATATTGGTGAAAAATAATATAAAAGTAAAAGAACGTAGTGATATTGGCAATCTTTGTGTGAGTGTGTGTATTGAAATTTCCTGCGTGGAACTGAAAATTATATAGTTATGTGTGTATATAGACCTCCAAATAGTGATTATAATTTATTTGAAGAGGTAATGGAGGATATTTTAAAAAGAGTATTGTAATATTAACAAAAAATGTTATAGTGTGTGTGTGATTTCAATGTTGACATTTTATCACATAACACCACAAAAACTAAATTAATGAGTTTATTTCAATCTTTTGACTTGAGTAATGTCTTCCACGAACCCACTCGTATCACAGCCACGTCTGCTACTTTTTTGGATAACATATTAAGCAACAGTGAATATTTAGATAAAATAATATTAAACAACCTTCCTTCTGATCACTGTGGTCAATTAGTAATTTTTCCAAATCACGTAAACAAAATTAGGAAAATTAATTTATTAAAAAGAGACTTGACTAGTTATAAGATGTGTAAATTTAAAATATCAGTTGTGTAAATTAGATTTTTGTCCTCAATCTGATGAACCAAACAAACTTTATACAGATTTCGTCAATATTATTTCTAACAAATACAATAAGGCTTTTAACAAAAAAAAAACTATGAGTATTAGTAACAAAACAAAATTTTCAGAATGGGCTACAAAGGGAATTCTTAAAAGTAGAAATATATTATTTGATTTATATGATCAAAAAAAATACCGTTTCGATAGTACATTCGTAAATTATGTAAAAAGATACTCAAAAACTTTTAAAAAGGTATGTAATGTAGCGTGTGTCTAATTATCTAAATAAAAATTAAAGAATCCAAGGATAAGATTAGGACAGTGTGGAATATTATTAATAAAGAAACTGGCAAAGTTAAAAGTCCATATAATGATTTTACGTTAAATTATAATGATAAACTAGTAACGTCCACAAAAGAAATAGTCAATATTTTTGAAAAATTTTTCGCTAGTATTCCAACTGATATTACGTCCTCTTTGGACTCTTCTCCAAATATAGCTAAATTATTCCTTATTGACAATGTTGCTTCGTGTCCGGTGACATTTAAATTTACATTTATTGACATTGCTACAATTACGAAAACATTTAAACAATTAAATTTAAAAAATACTGAAGACCATTGGGGCATATCTGTTAAAGTTATTAACACCGCTATGTGTTATTGCTCCATATTTAGTAACTATCTTCAATAAATGTATTTTTGACGGTGTTTTTCCCAATTTAATGAAACATAGTAAAATAACTCCACTTTTTAAGTTAGGGGATAAAACTGTGTAGGTAATTATAGGCCCATTTCTATCTTACCGTGTGTGTGTGTAAAGTGTTTGAAAAAATTATGCTCAATCAGATGCTTCACCACTTTAAAATAAATAGACTGCTTCACAGTCGGCAATTTGGTTTCACGGCCGGTAAATCAACTACTGACGCTGGTGTAGCTTTAATGAAACACATTTTTGACTGTTGGGAGAGGTCACAGGATGCTATCGGTGTATTCTGTGACCTCTCAAAAGCATTTGATTGCGTTGATCATGAAACACTCTTACTCAAATTAGAATATTACGGTATTAGATATGAAGCACTATGCATGATGAAATCCTATCTAAATAATAGAATGCAAGTTGTTGAAATAAATGGTGTAAAGTCTGAGGGAACTAGTATTAAAATGGGTGTTCCTCAGGGCTCTATTCTAGGTCCTTTCTTATTTTTAGTTTACATAAACGATCTTCCTTATATGGTAGAAAAGATAGCTGACATAGTTCTGTTTGCTGATGATACTTCATTAGTATTCAAAGTCAATCGACATATTGATGATATGGACGAAGTAAACGGTTCTCTCTCTTATGTTTTAAAATGGTTTACGGCAAATAATATGCTACTAAATGCAAATAAAACTAAATGTATCAAATTTACTCTCCCCAATGTAAGGCCGGTAGATTCAAAAATCGTATTGGACAATAAATCTATTAATTTTGTTGACGATACTGTATTTCTAGGTATCACATTAGATTCCAAGTTGCAATGGGGTGCTCATATTACTAAATTGGCGAGTCGACTTAGTTCTGCCGCTTACGCGGTAAGAAGAATTAGACAATTAACAGACGTGGCAACGGCTAAACTTGTCTATTTTAGCTATTTCCATAGCATTATGTCGTATGGTATTTTGTTATGGGGCAAAGCAGCTGATATAAATACAATATTTACTTTACAAAAGAGGGCCATTCGCTCCATTTATGGTATGGGTTCCAGGGAGTCATTGCGAGAGTGTTTTAAGGAATCAAATATCCTCACCGTTGCTTCTCAATACATTTATGAAAATATCATCTATGCCAGAAGGAACATAGACAGTTTCAAAAGAGTTAGTGATTGCACTAATAAAAGTACGTAACAATAACAAACTGATTTTACCTCAATGTCGTTTGGCTAAAGTTAGTAATTCGTTTTATGGCAATTGCGTAAGGTTTTACAATAAAATACCAGAGTCTGTTATAAATCTGCCAGAAAAAAGATTTAAATGTCAAATAAAACAGTTCCTTTGCAAAAAAAGCTTACTATAAAATTGAAGAATTCGTTAACGATAATAATGTTTTTATAGAAAAACTTTAAATCTATAGCACTGACAATATTATCTGATTACATTATAATGAGTGCGTAGCGACTATGTTGATTATCGCATGCCTCTTACTTGTTATACTGTAATTATTATATATAAAAAAAAACATCTATTAAAAAGAGCAACACACAAGTTTCTTGCTCATTCTTCTTGTGATGAATCTGCATTCCGAATGAGTGGTAGAATCAAAATATGACTATTCAAAAGTGCTTGTAATGAGTTTATTTGAATAAAGATTATTTCTATTTCTATTTCTATTTCTATGGATGGATGTTTGTTACTCTTTAACACAAAAGCTACTGATCGGATTTTGGTGACACTTTACAGTAATATAGCTTATACATCAGAATAACACACCTAAATATATATAACTGACTAACATAGTGATCTATCAACGCACAGCCCAAATCACTGGTCGGATCGGGCTGAAATTTGGCATGCAGGTAGATGTTATGATGGAGGCATCCGCTAAGAAAGGATTTTGATTAATTAACCCTATTTAAACCCCCAAGGGGTTAAAATAAGGGATGAAAGTTTGTATGAAACTTTGTCAATTTTAAACCGATCGGGCTGATACTTTGCGTGCATAAAGCTACTATGACGTAGGCGTACCTAAGAAAGGATTTTGATAAATTCCACCCCTAAGGGGATAAACTAACGCGAGCGAAGCCGCGGGCAAAAGCTAGTTTAATATATATTGCTACGACATACTTATACTTAATATATTAGAGAGAGACTTATAGTTAATATCATTAGAATAATATTTTAATATATCCTTTTTTCGTACACGTATGTACGACTATTCTATTTAATACACTATCCTATAACATTTTCTAGGTTTACTCGAAGAAATCTCTTTTTAGAGAAAGGCTCGCCCTTGTACATTATATTCATTGTATATAATTTTATTTACTGTGCGTATGTACAATAAAGAATAATAATAACAAATAATAAACAAATAAATAGTTTCCAGTTAGGTCGTGATAGAGTGAATTTTGCGAATATATAGTCAAAGACCCCATTGCTAATAAACACATTTCAAAACGTAGAGTTTAAAAATGGTTAACAGTAGCGTATTATCCAGAACCCGAAGCCGGAAGTATCGGCACGGCCCGGGCTCCCCACGAAACGGCCAGATAAGCTGATGAAGGCACCGATAAACCTGAACACGTTTTCTTTGAATTAACAAGGGAAACTTCGCTTATTTCGTTTGACGTGGCACGTTACATCCCACTTTGTTATTAGTTTGCGGTCTTACGGGATTAAAAGTACAGTCGTTGTAACTATTACTAAATGTTTGCCGCAGAAATCCGTGCTAACTTTTTTTATATAGCTGCGCAGTGGTCAATCGTCGGCATTAGTGTATTTAATTATATACTCTTTACTTCTTTTTATAAATAGTTATACTAAGTAATTGAAACATCATACATACGAAGTCAGTAAATCCAGCAGTAATTAAAACATCGTGTATACGAAGTCAATAAATTCAGACGTAATGGAAACAACCTGTATACGAAGTCAGTAATTAAAACATTCTGTATACGAAGTCAATAAATTCAGACGTAATTGAAACACCCATATACGAAGTCAGTAAATTCAGACGTAATTGAAACAGCCTGTATACGAAGTCAGTAAATTCAGACGGACATGACGGGTGATGATACCCTCAATTATCTGATATTTCACTTTAACTTAACTCTAATGTAAAGTAATACACCACTAAACTGTACACAAACAACAATCGACACTAATTACACTATTAGATCACTAATAACAATATTGAAATTATAATATTTGTATGATAAACAATTAAAATTTATTTATTATTACGGCCAGCTGAAAATGACAATTGTCGTCGGTGTTGCCAGTCGAAGAGTTTTGAAGAGAGAGAAGTTTTTTTAATTGATAGAGTGATTCAAGAGGATATTATATATATAATACGTCGAAGCAGGAGCGAGTAGCTAGTAAGACTCTATAATAAGATAATCGGGATCATATCAACATTCTTATTATTATTTGTATTTTTTTTCTCAGCTTTTTTTGCTGGGGGTTTACGCTTTGTGGCGTATACCACACTTACGGGACAAAACCAAGTAAGTGCAGTGTGTGTGTGTACGTGTGTGCGTGTATGCCTGCGTGTGAGTATGTGTGTATTATTATTATTATTTGTGTGTTTCGCTTTCTCAGCCTTTTTGCTGAGGTTTTACGCTTTGTGGCGTATACCATACTTACGGGCCAAAACCTAGTGAGTGCAGTGTCTGTGTGTACGTGTGTGCGTGTATGCCTGCGTGTGTGTATTATTATTATTATTAGTGTGTTTCGCTTTCTCAGCCTTTTTGCTGGGGTTTTACGCTTTGTGGCGTATACCACACTTACGGGCCAAAACCTAGTGAGTGCAGTGTCTGTGTGTACGTGTGTGCGTGTATGCCTGCGTGTGTGTATTATTATTATTATTAGTGTGTTTCGCTTTCTCAGCCTTTTTGCTGAGGTTTTACGCTTTGTGGCGTATACCACACTTACGGGCCAAAACCTAGTGAGTGCAGTGTCTGTGTGTACGTGTGTGCGTGTATGCCTGCGTGTGTGTATTATTATTATTATTAGTGTGTTTCGCTTTCTCAGCCTTTTTGCTGAGGTTTTACGCTTTGTGGCGTATACCACACTTACGGGCCAAAACCTAGTGAGTGCAGTGTCTGTGTGTACGTGTGTGCGTGTATGCCTGCGTGTGTGTATTATTATTATTATTAGTGTGTTTCGCTTTCTCAGCCTTTTTGCTGAGGTTTTACGCTTTGTGGCGTATACCACACTTACGGGCCAAAACCTAGTGAGTGCAGTGTCTGTGTGTACGTGTGTGCGTGTATGCCTGCGTGTGTGTATTATTATTATTATTAGTGTGTTTCGCTTTCTCAGCCTTTTTGCTGAGGTTTTACGCTTTGTGGCGTATACCACACTTACGGGCCAAAACCTAGTGAGTGCAGTGTGTGTGTGTACGTGTGTGCGTGTATGCCTGCGTGTGAGTATGTGTGTATTATTATTATTATTTGTGTGTTTCGCTTTCTCAGCCTTTTTGCTGAGGTTTTACGCTTTGTGGCGTATACCATACTTACGGGCCAAAACCTAGTGAGTGCAGTGTCTGTGTGTACGTGTGTGCGTGTATGCCTGCGTGTGTGTATTATTATTATTATTAGTGTGTTTCGCTTTCTCAGCCTTTTTGCTGAGGTTTTACGCTTTGTGGCGTATACCACACTTACGGGCCAAAACCTAGTGAGTGCAGTGTCTGTGTGTACGTGTGTGCGTGTATGCCTGCGTGTGTGTATTATTATTATTATTAGTGTGTTTCGCTTTCTCAGCCTTTTTGCTGAGGTTTTACGCTTTGTGGCGTATACCACACTTACGGGCCAAAACCTAGTGAGTGCAGTGTCTGTGTGTACGTGTGTGCGTGTATGCCTGCGTGTGTGTATTATTATTATTATTTGTGTGTTTCGCTTTCTCAGCCTTTTTGCTGAGGTTTTACGCTTTGTGGCGTATACCACACTTACGGGCCAAAACCTAGTGAGTGCAGTGTCTGTGTGTACGTGTGTGTGCGTGTATGCCTGCGTGTGTGTATTATTATTATTATTAGTGTGTTTCGCTTTCTCAGCCTTTTTGCTGAGGTTTTACGCTTTGTGGCGTATACCACACTTACGGGCCAAAACCTAGTGAGTGCAGTGTCTGTGTGTACGTGTGTGCGTGTATGCCTGCGTGTGTGTATTATTATTATTATTAGTGTGTTTCGCTTTCTCAGCCTTTTTGCTGAGGTTTTACGCTTTGTGGCGTATACCACACTTACGGGCCAAAACCTAGTGAGTGCAGTGTCTGTGTGTACGTGTGTGCGTGTATGCCTGCGTGTGTGTATTATTATTATTATTAGTGTGTTTCGCTTTCTCAGCCTTTTTGCTGAGGTTTTACGCTTTGTGGCGTATACCACACTTACGGGCCAAAACCTAGTGAGTGCAGTGTCTGTGTGTACGTGTGTGCGTGTATGCCTGCGTGTGTGTATTATTATTATTATTTGTGTGTTTCGCTTTCTCAGCCTTTTTGCTGGGGTTTTACGCTTTGTGGCGTATACTTACGGGTCAAAACCAAGTAAGTGCAGTGTATGTGTACGTGCGTGTGTGTATGTGTGCATGTATGCGCGTGTGCGCGTGTGAGCGCGTGTGTGTGTGTATATATTGTGAACAAAAGGTTCACAATATATACACAATTTAGGTGATAGGTGTTTTGTCATTTACGTCTATTTCCAGAAATTTTCGTACAATTTTACAAGTATTCAAAATGGCGGCCTTTTGAAAGGTGGTGGAGAGTGATTTTTCTAAATTTAATTGTTTGAGACTATGATGTAAGTGATTAGGTAGGTAGTTGGTTATTATTATTCCTAACTTCCAAAAAAAATCTCATCTCCCCTCTTAAGGAGAGGAGATGGCAACTCACCCCCGGCAGAAGCACAGTCGGCCGGGGTTCAGGGCCCCAGGGAGAGAAACCGGCGTACAATGCGGGCAGAATCTAAAAGCACCGCTTTCTGCATCTTTCCCGGGAGTGAGCCGCCTCGGATTCCCAACCGTCTGAGATGTTGTTCCAGACTGGTTGGAATAAGACCGTTCACCGACATAACGATTGGAATGATTTCGGTGGACATCACCCCCCACATTTCGGTCACCTCGTGAGCCAGGTCGAGATATTTTCTCTTTTTCTCAGTTTCGGCTTTCACGAGGTTCTCGTCATGCGCTATAGTGATTATTATTATTATTAATGATTATTAATTTTTTAATTTGAATTTGAATACGAATATATTCTCAGAAAACCTCCAGTATAATGGAACAAATATATCTGTAACATTTCACCGGATTTATGTTCCCAATGAGTTAAACGTAGAGTTTACCACAAACATCCTAATTAATATAACAAAGCTGAAACAACAACAATAACAGATGCACACTGCACATTAGATAACGGGACAAAACAACGGGAACTATGCAAGTTGCGCGATGCAGCCGCAAGATGGCCGATGCAGAATTAATCCTTGTTACACGACTTAGTAGCGGCTTGTTATCCTCTGAGTTTGTATACGGCCACTGTTAGCGGATATAGAAATAGAAATAAAATTTATTCAATGAATATATTATATACTAGGTGTCCCGGCAAACGTTGTTTTGCCATATAAATTTATAACGCTATAAAAAAATAGGGGTTGAAGGCTGACAATTTACGATTGTATGTATTTTTGTATGTTGTATCATAAAAAAATAGAAACTAAAAATTTTATCTAAAAAAAAAAATTTGCGCTGGACTACCCCTAACATTTAGGGGGATAAAATTATAAAAATAGATGTTGGCCGATTCTCAGACCTACTCAATATGCTCATAAAATTTCATGAGAAAATTTCATGAGAAACACAAGAATTTTATATATAAGATGTACATATGACGATCTCTTTTTTTTCGGACTACTCTAATGCTGTTGGCCGCAGCTGGCCTTTACAGCTTCAGTAAGGACTTATGGAGCGGCTGAAGGCCAACTCCTGCCTGACGGATACATCTGCCTGTCGGGGCTGGCGTATGTCATGATGGGACGGATGCAAGCCTTGTATAATGTATGACGACCTCAGTGGTCTAGCGGGTTATCACACCGTCTTACTTCCGATGGCGGGTTCAATTCCTCGCGTGGTATAAACATTTGTCTTCATGAGTATGATTGTTTACTATGTATGTGTTTACGATAAAAAAAATCTATGTAATTAGTAGTCTGTATTAGTAGTATGTAATATTATGTTAGTATTATGTAGTATCTACGACACAAGCTATAGCGAGCTTAACTTGGGACTAGATGGCGCTGTGTGAATTGTCCTGAGATTATTATTATATTACTATTATTATATTTATTGACTAAAGCCTAATACTAACTAAACGATTACTTGAATGACGAGCGTGCATGGCAATAGTTGTTCATGCACGGGATTTTCATTTAATGTTAGACATAGACACCTATATAAAAATACATTGTAAATAAACTGACTTTAAAATAAAGTAATTCAATTGAGTTTTTTGCCAGTTCATCTCAACTGAATCTATATACTGAACTGCTTGATATGGAAAAAATTATAATAGAAAAAAAAAGAAAATACATTCATAAGCGGCTAAAATGTCCAACATGAACAAATGATTTTTGAATTTGAATTTAATTTCTGTAACTGTACTAAGAGTATAATTAAATGTTTAAAATTTAGTCTTTAATGGAATTAAAAACATCGATCGTTAACTCAAATAGGTGATAATTGATTGATGTACCCGCCTGCATCAGTGGAGTGAGTCATAGCATGAAGTTAGCCTATTACGATGAATTCCCTAGAAATAAACCTAGAGGGTTTCTAAGAGTCTATTTAGAGGTATATTTAATTAATTCATTCACTCAGATTTTGTATTAAAGTAATGTAATATCATAGCTATATATATGTCTAATATAATGAGTATGAAAGAGGCCTCCACTTGTATACGAATATTAATTATTACGCAGTATATAAGAAGTCATATTCTGCCGTTACCATAGATACAATTATGAGGAATCATTTCTTACTAGGTGAATTAATATCTTGGAATTACATGAATATAGAATCTTATGTACTGTTGCTATAGGGATTAATTTGTTTTGTACTTAAAGCAAAGTATTTTTGGTTATTTTTGTGTGTGAAATTGAAAATGAAATACAACTTTATATAAACGTAAAGCCAATAAATACTGTTACAATTAAATATAAAAAAATATTACATTTGAATTTGGAATCTGTCATTCTTTTTTAATGTTCAATTTGTTTCCTATTTTAAAAAAATACAACTTTATATAAATGGTCTGGCCAATATCCATATACTGTTATAATTAAGAATAAAAAAATATTACTTTAGAATTTGGAATCTGTCATTCTGTTATGAATGTTCAATGTGTTTTCTCATTTTCAAACAGTACAAATTTATGAATAGTCTGCCGAATATATGTATACTGTTACAATTAAAAATAAAAAAATATTACTTTTGAATTTGGAATCTGTTATTAGAATAGAATGGAATTTAAAATAGAAAATCCATTATTCAAATAAATTTAATTTAAGCACTTTTGAATAGTCAGAACAATTTTTTTTATCTACCGCTCGTTCGGTAAGCTGTCTCATAACAAGAAGAACGAGCAAGAAACTTGTGTGTTGCTCTTTTAAATAATCGTTGTAACTTTACATTTTTCAAGTCGAAACGTGTGAATACAAACTACTAACTAACACTAACTTATTATGGATAATATAAATACACAATAAGATTAAATCAATCGTAGTGATAAGAGCAGACCAGTCCCTACAAGCAGCACTCGTTCATGAGTATGACGGATGAGCCAGCCATCACTGCGCTCGACTATATTTTAGGGAGCCCAATGACCCGGCCCACCACCCCGCCATATGTCTGGACATCTTAGTGAGCATGAGTACTCATAAATATAAATAAATAAATAACAATAATAATATCAGAACATTTTACACAGCGTCGTTTAGACCCAAGTTAAGCTAGCTAAAGCTTGTGTTATGGGTACCAGATAACTGATACAAATATATAGATATATATTTTTTTGTAAATATATACATATTATACATAGAAAACACCCAGATCGCTACGAACAATCATAGTAATGAATAAAAATGTTTTCATTAGTATATATGTAGTATATAAAATGCGAGGAATCGAACCCGCGACCATCGGATGTAAGGCAGTGTGCTACACCTCTAGACCACCGAGGTCGTCAAACTCATTCCACTAGACCACGTCATATATACATAAAATTACTATATGGTAGTTTTATCACATATCATATGTCACTAATTACATAAAAAAAATCTAAATACAGAGAAATTAAAATAAAATCTTTCTCTTTTATGAAACTGTACAGAACTGTATGTGGCATGTACAGAAACCAAATGAAATGGCTACATGTGATCATCGCAAATCAGCTGAATTAGCAATTTTGGTGCGGTCCGCACACCAAAATTGCTAATTCAGCATTATCGTGTTACAGGGGCTTGCGGTTACCAGAGTTTGTAGGGGAAATGGCGACATATAACAACATATCACATATCTCGGTCTAGTATTAACTATAGGATGAGTAATTTTTTGACGGTTTCAGTGATCTAGCGGTTTAGTTCCGATGGTCGCAGGTTCGATTCCTCGCACGGTACAAACATTTGTATTCATGAGTATGACTGTTTGTGTCGATCTGGGTGTTTTCTACGTATATTATGCATGTATTTGCAAAAAATAAATCTAAAGTATTTATATAAGTTGTCTAGTACCCATAACACAAGCTGTTCTTACAGTGAGATTAGATGGCGCTGTATTAATTATCCAGGGGTTATTTATTATTTACTAGCTACTCGCCCCGGCTTTGTACGGATGTACATGTATTATATATATATATATATATATATAAACCTTCCTCTTGAATCACTCTACCTATTAAAAAAACCGCTTCAAAGTCCGTTGCGTAGTTTTAAAGATTTAAGCATACATAGGGACGAACAGACAGCGACAGCGACTTTGTTTTATACTATGTAATGATTTTATTTACTAGTCAGTTATCGATCACTGAGAGTAGAAAATTATTAAAGTGCTAATATCGCTATTAAAAATAGGGGTTGTTGGTAGAAGAAACTTAGGGTTGCATGGATGTATTAATGGCGAAAAAAAATTTTGTTAAAAAAATAGAAATTTTTGGGGGTACTAAAAGTAAAAAACTCTTTTAGTACTCCCAAAAATTAATTTTCTATTTTTTTAACAAAATTTTTTTTCGTCCTATTTTCAAACCTACTGAATATACACACAAAATTTTACAAGAATCGGTGAAGCCGTTTTGGAGGAATTTTGTTACAAACACTGATATGAGAAGTTTATATATACATATATAAGTTCAATTATATGTATCATAAATATATAAAGTACATATTTAGAGAGTATGATTATGTTGATACTACTGTTATTGTAGAAAAAAAAACTTAAATTGTATATCGCTGACAATATTATCTGATTGCACGAAGATTTAGCGTAGCGGTTTCTATGTTGATTATCCTTGTTAATGTGTCACTTAGGACAACTTCTATTTAAAACACCAACACGCCATTCTCATTCTCTTAAGATGAGTCTGCGTTAGGAATGAGCGGTAGAATTAAAAAATATGACTTAGAATTGCTTATATTAAGTTTAATTGAAAATATTTCTAGTTCTGTTATCATAAGTAGTAAGTTCTTAAAAATTAATTTGTTGGAGGTAAAAAACTAAAAATTACAGCGCTGACAATATTATCTGATTGCACGAAGATTGCGTGCGTAGATATCTTTGTTGAGTGTCGCAGATCAAACCTTTACTAATGTACATTTACTTAAAACAACATTTATTTAAAAGAGCAACACGCAAATTTCTTGCCCATTCTTCTTGTGATGTATCTGCGTTCCAAATGAGTGGTGGATTAAAAAAAATATGACTATTCAAGATTATATTAAGTACATTTGAACAAAGATTCTTTATGTTCTATTATTTAGGCGCTAAAAATGAAAATTATATACAAGAAATTGTTATTTAACAGCGCCATTTGTATCTGTTCAAGATACATAGCGACAAGGTCACAAATGGCCAAAGTGAAATTAATCCAAATAATACGCTATAATTAAGGTTGCCAGAAGTCCGGTATTCGAGGTTTGTTCGGTAAAAAATAAATGGTCATACCGAATGTCCGGTATTTTGAGGAATCGGAACTCGGTATTCAGAAGCTTCAGTTGCTTGGACCAGTTGCGACTTCCAACTCTGGACCAACTTATTGAATTGTGGACTCTAACGAGAAACAACGATACTCCACCGGAAGAACTCTACGCAGAGTTGGCTATACTTAGCAGTGTTCACCAGTCTCTGGGAAAGTCAGTGGATATGTGGTGCAGCTTTTTTAGTAAAGAATCAGCGCCAAATGACTGAGTAACTGTCTCAGTCGTCCGCTGGTCGTTACGGACCGCCGGGTGCGGGCCTCGAGCTGCGGTCTTTGCCCGGGTGTACTGCTGGAGTGTACCACCCCAGCGTCAATTGTTAGCCGGCTGAGGGAGTCGTGTGGCGGGAATCGGATTGTTGCTCACCGAGCCGGCTTAACGCCGCCACGTCACGTAAGTGACGTGATCACTTGGTGGAGAGTAGGTCGCAACGCCAAATCTTCTCAAACGGTCCAACATGTATGCAGCATTCCTGTATCCTGTATGGGAATATAATATGGAACAATGAACGAAATCGCCTCTCTCTAGAGTCGCGAAAAAATACCGGACAACTAGGTAGGTTGCCAGCTGGTCGCTTCGTCGGGATACCTTGGAGTATTTTTTTAGGGTTGCCAGGTGGTAACCCTAGTTATAATCTTTATAAATATTGAATCGAATTAGCCGCTCAACTTTCAGCCGTAATAAGGAAAATGATCTTTAAATTAATACAGATTGTACTGAGAACGGAATTGAGGAAAAACAAATACTGTGTAATTTCTCTGAATTAAACGAAATTGAGTTGATGGTAATTGCCGGATTAGTCCCTGTAATAGACGTAAATAGTGATGATACTTTAGGCAATTATATGGTATGAAGGCTGATATGACGGCCTAATTGGTCCAGTGGTTTAATTCGAATCTGCGACCTTCGAGTGTGAAGATGTATCTTCACATCTAATGGCCGCAGACTCGTTTGCGCGCACAGTATAAACATTTTATATTCCTGAGTATGATTGTATTAGTCTAAATATTTTCTATCGTATATTTTTTTTAAATAGATGATATAGAAATAGTGGCACCTCCTACGCTAACTGTTTAGCTGGCTGGGTGTAAGTGGAGAATGATAACATGAACATGAGGCCAGGTCAGTTAGCCCATAGTGACAAATTTAGCAAGAATTTATCAAGATGGTTTCCAGGAGGAACCGCGTGAGTTAAACTGACATGGTACATGGCTGGCTTGCTGTCAATAATATCAACAATCCACATTACTAACAATCCCTTCCAAATTCTTTA
Source organism: Achroia grisella (assembly GCF_030625045.1). Lineage (NCBI taxonomy): Eukaryota > Metazoa > Arthropoda > Insecta > Lepidoptera > Pyralidae > Achroia > Achroia grisella. The sequence continues at coordinate 96,368 of NW_026712824.1, forward strand.
AAGTATACAAAAGTTAGGTCCTTTAAGTATATAAAAAAAAACTATTTTTTATATCAGTTATCTAGTACCCATAATACAATTATGTGCTAATTTTTAGTATATTATCTAAGTACTTACAAAAAAAATAATCTATGTACTTATATCAGTTGTCTAGTACCCATAACATAAGCTCTGGTGAGCTTGGGACTAGATGGCGCTGTGTTATTCGTCTGAATTATTAATATTATTATACGATATCAGAATTGACAAAAAAAAATGATAAGTTATGATCATCGGCCATCCGTGGTGGTCACATATGGCCTACACAGAATAACAGCGCTGTGACACTAAGCTGTCATAGTGTTTGCTGAGTATGAGCAATGTTGCCAATTAATAAATAGAACAAGTGTATTTTTGCGTAGTTATATAGTAATTATAAAGTCTAATAATTGACAATTTCTTCCTTTATTTCTTTTCTTTCTTTCTTTATTTAGTCCTATCTTTCATTCTTATTTTATTAAAAGATATTGTATTATAAATAACAATATCTACATCTATTTTAAAATACTCATAAATTGTAATAAAAACTTTAACGAAATTACTCGTTAATTCTATATTGTTAAGTAAAGAAATTTATAATATTTTTTTTAACAAAAGCATCAACAATTGAATTTGTAAATGAAACACGAAGTGGTAACTTTACAAAGGTTATAAAAAAAACTTTGTATAACAACATAGTTAATGATTTATGAGTAAAAAATGCCCGCTAAAAACCTACAGTTTCCTCTATCTGAAAGTTTCAAAGGCGAGAAATCTGAAATAATTTACGCCGGCTGAAGATTTTATAAATATTACGAAAAATTCGAAACAATCTCTTAAATATTTATTGTGTTAAAAAAGGGATTGTTTTTGTATGTCTGGATGTAATCCAACGTCTCTAATCCTAAGTAATCTACACATATAAATAAAATTGGAGTGTCTGTTTGTAATATTGAAATAACCGTTTTTTACTACATGCATATGAATATAAATACGGTACACACACCAAAATAACATTTTTTATAATTTTTGTCTGTCTATTTATTCCGGTTAATCTCTGACATTCCTGGACCGATTTTAACGGGACTTTTTTTGGTAGGTAGCTTATGTAATAAGGAGTAACTTGGGTTACTTTTATTTTAGAAAAAATAAAGTTAAGATCTACGCGGGCGAAGTCGCGGAAACAGCTATTATTATATATAGCTAAAGTGTATAGAGTGTAATAGAGTTCCGATACAGCTCGGAAGCCTAGTGTTGACTCCTCGGCGACCGCGATTTGGTTTATATTTATATTAACAATTTTGTTTAAATACAATTAACATGTAGTGAAAGACCACAAAATAGCACCTATTTGTATTAAAAAAAAAAGTTTATTACTTTGTCTTATTTCCAGTATTCGCGGGTTCGACTCATGCATGCTTTAAATATTTGTTATTAAATTAACTTAAAATTTATACATATTATAACATTTATTATATATAATTGCATATATATTGTGTATACTCGTATATATTTCTATATTATTTGTATTATATTATTGTATATTTATTTTATATATTAATATTATTAATGTTTTTTCTACTCCATCATGCGCCATCCACCACCTTCTGTCTCTTCTCTGTCTGATCTCTTCCAAACAACCTTTGGGCTCTACCCAAAAGTAATATGTTTTTCAGTTCCATTCATCTCTGTTTGCAGTCATCCCGTTATTTACTTCCTTTCTCACCATATCATCTTTCACACAGTCCATCCATCTCTTTTTCGGTCTTCCTCTACCCTTATAATCATCCACATTCATATGTAACACCGTCCTTAGGATATGATCTTCATTCCCACGTATTACATGTCCATACCACGATAGACGATTACTCTTTAACCTCTCCGACATCGGTGCCACTTTCATACTTCCTCTGATGTATTCATTCTTTATCTTGTCTATCCTTGTCACACCACACATTATTTGCCACTACAGTTGTATAAAAAGGCAGTATTATAATACAATTTTGTTGCTTCCTTCCACTAAACTAGTACATTGTTAACCGACAGCAAACAGGAAGCCAATGAGAACTTGCGCAGACATGCACTTAGCGTCCTAAGTTTTACATGTTCACCAGTTTCTTAACAGTGCTAGCAGCTTATAATATCTTCATAATGGCAAGAGACTTTGTTGTGAATTTGTTTTACTATGAAAATATGGCTGTAGAATAATTGTACTAAAGTAAGCCACTAATTTACTAGTAGTATATAGTTGTTTTTTAATCTTACATATTTAATGCACAAAAAATGTGTCAGGGCGATATGTAATTTAAAGACTACGGATAGTTGTGTTCCATATATAAAAAAATATAATTTACTTGCGGCTCCATCCCTTTACATTTTTTTTTTCGGACTACTGTAATGCTGTTGGCCGCAGCTGGCCTTTACACATTCACCGGACGATAGGAGTGAGTGGAGATGGCACTCCAAACCCGTGGAAGGACTTATGGAGCGGCTGAAGGCCAACTCCCGCCTGACGGATACGACTTTAGTCTGAGGGCACCACTTGGAGTTCGAACGTCGGCTCAGGCCATCGTAACATTGATCTCCGTTGAATTGGACGGGGGATCGACAGGGGGCGCCGGTGTGGAGCGCCCGGGCGCGCGCAGGCGCTCGGTTGAATGCGCGATACGAGGTGTGTGAGGTCGTCGTCTTCGCCGGCGAGGACGGTGTCGTGTAAGCGTGTAAAAGTGTGGTCGGGGTGGACTCTTTACATTTATGAGGTGTCTATTTTTATTAAGGCGAACCTTAAACTTTTTAATAACATCAAAGGAATACGTAATAATGTTAAATTGTGTAATATTCCAGCTAAAACTGCTATGTCGTGTAATAGCATTTCAGGAATGGGACCTAGAATATATAATAATCTTCCAAGAGCATTAAAATCGATTGGTAATATCCATCAATTTAAAACTGCTCTTAGAAATACATTGATTGATAAAACTTACTACACGGTTGGTGATACATTGACGTAAAGACCGTTGATTAATGACTATATATATATGATGACGTAGTGCAGTGATTTTGTTTAATTAAACATATATAATAACTGTACCTACTAATAGAAATTCTGCACACCTCTTAAGAGGTTAATGTACGGATCTCAACAATATTGTTAACACCATATTGTTTATCTACATTTGGCAACTAAAGTATTATTTATAATTTTAACCGGGTTTTAATACGAACAATTACCAGTCACTTCCTTAGTATAATGTCGTATGGTATTATATTGTGGGGAAGGGCGGATGAGGTAGAATCAATTTTAATATTACAAAAAAGAGCAATTCGTTCAATATATAATTTACCGTGTCGCGAATCTCTTAGAGAACGCTTTAAAGAAACAGGTATCCTTACTGTTCCCTCTCAATATATATATGAAAATATTATCTAAATACGTAAAAACTTAAATTTATTTACAAAAAATAGTCACTTACATGCTTTTAAAGTATATAAAAAGAGAATAAATTAAAATTCATAAATCATTTATTCATGTAGGACATTTTAGCAGCTTATGAACGTCAAATTCATAAGGTAAGAGGAATTTAGAGTGAATATAGAGATGAATTCAGTTTAGATTTGAACACAGATTTGCAGTTGACAAGTTACTTCACGCGCATCTGAAGCGCGCGCGATTTAGCGCGGGAAAGCTAGCGCACGCAATAGAATAGAATAGAATAGAATAGAAAATCATTTATTCAAATAAACTTAATTTAAGCACTTTTGAATAGTCATAACAATTTGTTTTTTATCTACCACTCGTTCGGAAAGCTGTCTCATCACAAGAAGAACGAGCAAGAAACTTGTGTGTTGCTCTTTTAAATAATCCTTGTAAGTTTACATTTACAAGTCGAAACGTGTGAATACAAACTACCAACAAGCACTAATTTTTTGGGTCAAATATAATCTTGCAATAAGATTAAATCAGTCGTAGTGATAAGAGCAGACCAGTCCCTACAAGCAGCACTCGTTCACGAGTATGACGGATGAGCCAGCCATCACTGCGCTCGACCATATTTTAGGGAGCCCATTGACCCGGCCCACCACGCCGCCACATGTCTGGACATTTTAGTGAGCATGACTACTCATTCCACACGACCACGTCACAGCTACAAAAATTACTATATGGTAGTTACAGTATTCGCACTTTACATAAGGATGCTGCGGCAATCAATAGATTGCGCGGTCTATCTTTTTTAATGTCTGTTTTAATATCTTATCATTACACAGTATACATAAAACAAAGTCGCTGCCGCTGTCTGTCCGTTCCTATGTATGCTTAAATCTTTAAAACTACGCAACGGATTTCGAAGCGTGTTTTTTTAATAAATAGAGTGATTCAAGAGGAAGATTTATATATATAATATATGTAAACATGTGCGAAGCCGGGGCGAGTAGCTAGCTAGCTAGTTAATATTATAAACGCGAAAAGTTTGTGAGTTTTTTTTGTATTCACTCTTTCGCGCGTGATAGCGCGCGCAGTCTCTCTCGTTCTCTTTCTCTATTTCTCTATATTTACATGGACAGTCTGCGTGTAAGTCTATTCGTGTCTGAGCGTATATGTAAAGGCAACTAATGACGACCTCGGTGGTCTAGCGGTCTAGCATACCGCTTTACAACCGATGGTCGCGGGTTCGATTCCTCGCACGGCACAAACATTTGTATTCATGAGTATGATTGTTTGTATCGGTCTGGGTATTTTCTATGTATAATATGTATGTATTTACGAAAAAAAAAATTATCTATGTATTTGTATCAGTTGTCTAGGACCCATAACACAAGCTTTAGCTAGCTTAACTTGGGTCTAGATGGCGCTGTGTGAATTGTCCTGAGATTATTATTATTAATGTATTTTATATGAATACGTCAGAGGAGTATGAAAGTGGCGCCGGTGTCGGAGAGGTTGAAGAGTAATCGTCTATCATATTGTGGACATGTAATGCGTAGGAATGAAGATAATATCTTAACGAAGGTGTTACATATGAATGTGGATGATTATAAAGGCACAGGAAGGCAAAATTGTATCATAATACTGCCTTTTTTATACAACTATAGTGGCAAATAACGTGTGGTATGACGAGGATACACAAGATAAAGAATGAATACATCAGAGGAAGTATGAAAGTGGCACCGATGTCGGAGAGGTTGAAGAGTAATCGTTTATCGTGGTATGGGCGTGTAAGGCGTAGGAATGAAGATCATATCCTATGGACGGAGTTACATATGAATATGGATTGTTATAAAGGCACAGGAAGGCGTAAAAAGAGATGGATGGACTGTGTGAAAGATATGATAAGAGAGGGAGTAAATAACGAGATGACTGCGAACAGGGATGAATGGAAGAAACAGATATTACGCCGACCACAAATAAATGGGATAAGGAAGAAGCAGATGATGATGAAGTCAAAGTAATTATAATGTTGAAATAGATTTGGTAGTTGTATTTCAATGCTGTATTGGTTCATATTCATACTCATTATTACACCACGGTTATTGACTTACATGTACAATTAATGTACTCGTGTCGCGCCCAACTTTATTATAAACCAGGGCTGTCTACCGTCATAAAGAAAGAAAGATAGGAAAGAAAAGAAATTTAATATTAAATAATAATTATAACACAACGCTATCGGACGGTAGGGAAAAAAATAAAATTATAATGTAAAAATTTGACGTTCATAAGCGGCTAAAATGTCCTACATGAATAAATGATTTTTGAATTTTGAATTTTGAATCTAGTCCCGTGGTAAGCAGAGGTTGTTATGGGTACTAGACAATTGATATATTTTTTTCGTAAATATATGTACCATACATATATATGTATGTGTTATTATTATGTGGTAGGTATGTGTATTATTATTATTAACTATCTGTTCCTGCGACTTCGTCCACGTGGAAATTAACTTTATTTTTCTAAAATGAAAATAGCCTAAGTTACTCCTTATTACATCAGCTACTTGTCAATAAAAGTCCCGTCAAAATCGGTCCAGCCATTTCAGAGATTAGCCGCAACAAACAGACAGACAGGGAAAAATGGTAAAAAATGTTATTTTTGTGTGTGTACCGTATTTATATTCATATGCATGTAGTAAAAAACGATTACTTCGATATTACAAACAGACACTTAAATTTTATTTATATGTATAGATTTATACATTTCATATTCTTGATATAGGTTAGAGGTTAGTTAGTTAGAATAATAATTTCTAATATGATAAATTAATTTATTGTTATTTTGTTTTCCTTTAAAAACATACACACGCTACGACAGATATTTAATATTGCTGCTTTCTGCATTTTGATATATATATTTGGCGGTAGATTTAAATTATTAATTTTATTATTATATTATTAATTAATTATTATTATATTGTTAACACTGGCAACCCTGTTATAAAGAGAGCTATTGGTATGTCAAAATAATTTCCTTATCATATGTGTGCGCACGACAGAATCCCGAGCTCATTGTTATTCTGTACGCCGGTATATCGCATTAGACAAATTATACGCGAAGTGTTTTCCCCTGTACAGTTTTCGACAAATAAACAAGATTTATATTAACAACCCCGTTTTAATCACGCACAATATTTCACAGCCCTCCGGTAGCTGATAGGTGTAACATTAAGTATTACATCTTGGGACAAAAACACTTCTGCTCCGATAGCACAAGCTTCAGCTAGCTTAACTTGGGTCTAGATGCGCTGTGTGAATTGTCCTGAGATTATTATTATTGTTTTTTTTTTTATATATATATTATATATCTCCCTTTGATGGGGTAATAGACTGATCATTGCGGGTAAAAATCACCAATGTGGGTGAAGTTGTAATATCTTGAGTCTTGGGACAAAAACACTTGTGCTCTATCATGTGAAGACTCCATGATCTATCAGTTTAACTCCGGTCCATGATGCAGATATTTGTATTCATGAATATGATTGTTTGTATCGGTCTGGGTATTTTCTATGTACAGTATGTATTTATGAAATAAAATATTTATTTATGTGTATCAGTTATCTAGTTTCCATAACACAAGCTTTAGCTAGCTTAACTTGGGTCTAGATGCGCTGTGTGAATAGTCCTGAGATTTATATATATATATATATATATTATATATCTCCCTTTGATGGAGTAATAGACTGATCATTGCGGGTAAAAATCACCAAACAATGACAGTATAAATGATTAATGATAAGGATAGATAATTTTAAGCGCAAGACAAAAATTGCGGCCTACTCTAAACGTGTTCAGTATTACAGCTTTTTGGAGAAGTATGAAAGTAAGTGGGTGAAGTTGTAATATCTTGAGTCTAGTATTATTATTACTATTAATCACGCACAATATTTCACAGCCCTCCGGTAGCTGAAAGGTGTTTTTTTTTTATAACACAGGGGACAAACGAGCATGCGGCTCACCTGATGGTAAGTGATTACCGCCGCCCATGAGCACCCGCAACACCAGGGGAATTGCAAGTACGTTGTCGGCCTTTTAAAAAGGAATAAGCTCTTTTCTTGAAGGTTTCAATATCGTATCGGTTCGGAAATACCAATGCTGGAAGGTGATTCCACAATGTGGTTGTAACATTAAGTATTACATCTTGGGACAAAAACACTAGCGGTTTAACTCCGGTCGCGGGTTCGATTCCTCGCATGGTGCAGACATTTGTATTCATGAATATTTGTTGTATCGGTCTGCGTATTTTCTATGTATAATATGTATGTGTTTACGAAATAAAAAATATGTATGTATTTGTATTAGTTATCTAGTACCGATAAGACAAGCTTTAGCTAGCTTTTTTTTTTTTTTATTTGATTGTTTGGGCTATTGTCAGATGTGTAGCATCTGTAGCACTGCGACCTACATAGATCTATTGTGCTCGCCCTTTTCAGAGTTCGCTACCTAGACCCGTCAGGGACAAGAATTGAAGGATATTCTTAGGAGCGATCGTTTTTATCTCCTCGGGAAAGAGTGTAAACTTTCCAAAGGAGATATTTCGTTTATGCATGAGTGGGCTACAACCACATAGGATGTGAAGCGGCGTTTCCTCTTCAGTTTGGCAGAATCTGCAGATACTTGTCGTGCATAGGCCTAGCTTAGCCATATGCTTGTTTAATTTGCAGTGTCCTGTGAGGGCCCTAGTCATCATGCATATGTTGTTTTTACTCAATAGCAGTAGTCTATTGGAGTCTTTAGCTAGCTTAATTTGGGGCTAGATGCGCTGTGTGAATCGTCCTAAGATTATTATTATTATTATAATCATTCATATTCATGAATACAAATATTTTGCACCATCGGAAACCATCGGACGTAAAGCGGTGTGCTAGACCTCTAGACCACCGAGGTCGTCAAATGTCGATTATATGTATATTACATATAAAACACGGATATGTGATGTATGTATTTACAAAAAAAAATCTAAGTGTTTTTATCAGTTGTCTAGTACCCATAACTCAAGCACTGCTTACCGTGGGACTAGATGGCGTTGTGTTAATAACCCACGGTCTGGATGTTTTCTATGTGTATTATGTATGTATTTACAAATATAATTATCTATGTATTTATATCAGTTGTCTAGTACCCATAACACAAGCTCTACTTACCGTGGGACTAGATGGCGTTGTGTTAATAATCCACGGTCTGGATGTTTTCTATGTGTATTATGTATGTATTTACAAATATAATTATCTATGTATTTATATCAGTTGTCTAGTACCCATAACACAAGCTAATTACCGTGGGTTAATAATCCGTTGGGTGGCGTTAATAATCCAGGATTATTTATTTGTTATTTATACATTTCTGCCGATGGTCGTACATTCGATTTTCAAATTATTATTCGATACTAATTTTAAAATCGAATATAACATTTGTATTTGTGAATATGACTATTTATATAGGTTAGAGTATTCTTTTCGTGTATTTATTATATTAATAAAAAAATATTTCAGTATTTCTATCAGTAGCTTATCACATATAGTACAAGCTCTGCTTAGTTTTGACCTTCATGACTCAGGAAGAAGAATAATACCACAGATAATATAATATAATACATATATACAATGCATAGAATTGTCTGTTGTCTTTATATATATACTAGCTACTCGCCCCGGCTTCGCCCGGGTGTACATGTATCTATGCTGTACACGCGTCTTCGTCCGCGTGGAATTTAACTTTACTTTCTAAAAAAAGAATATTTCTAAAATAAAAGTAGCCTCAGTTACTCCTTATTACATCAACTACCTGCCAATAAAGGTCCCGTCAAAATCGGTCCAGCCATTTCAGAGATTAGCCGGAACAAACAGACAGATAGACAAAAATTGTAAAAAAAAATATTTTGGTGTATGAACCTTATTTATATTCATTAGTATATAGTAAAAAACGATTATTCAATATTACAAACAGACACTCCAATTTTATTTATATGTATAGATATTTTTGTTAATGATTATTTGTTATTTATATGTATAAATTTTGATGGTAACAATTATGAACAAATTTGCAATTAGTAATTTCAAGAAAACAATTAGTCAAATTCTAAAGCTGTTTATAAATAACATTAATCATACAAAATTTCCATTCATAATAAATCACGTTTCTAAATGAAAAAATGTGGATGTCTGCAACGAGAAAATCAAATTAAATTAAAGTCTAGACGGTTATTTATCTCATTTATCGCCCGAGAAAAGGTAAAGTGGACGTGAAATTGTGTTGGCCCTGTCAAAATTACTCTTGATACGTTTTTATTCTGCTATGATACCAATTTGTAAATACTAAGAGTTATTAGGGCAACACTGTGTTAGAGTTCATACATCAATATTATGAAAATATAATGAATAAATTAAAAAGTTACATATCTCCGTGTAAAGCATATATACAAGAAATCTTATTACGCGTTTTAGAAATTTGAATGAAAAATACTAACGCCATCTAGTTGCACAAGTATGGGAACAATTTATTACCAAATAAGTAGGTATACAGGTATGTAACATTAATTTTACAGATTCTCCTACAAACGAACAATATATTTTAAAGTGCTAACAATTTATCCATATCTATAGTAAGAGGCTGAAGTATGGATTTATATATACATTATCGTTATTTCTATGTTTTATGTGTTTTTATTTTTATTAATATTTTAGTTTTATTTTGACGAGGTTCGCAGAAGGACGGAGTACAACTGTGTTTTTTTATAGAAATATAGTGAATAAATTAAAAAGTTATATATCTCCATAAAGTAAACAAAAATCTTATTACCGCGTTTAAAAATTTGTATGAAAAAATGCAGATGCAGATGGCACTCCAAACCCGCGGAAGGACTTATGGAGAGGCTAAAGGCCAACTCCTGTCTGACGGATACGACTTTAGTCTGAAGGCACCACTAAGTGTTCGAACCTCGGCTCAGGCCCTTGTAATAACAAATTTCTTCTGAATTGGACGGTGAACCAATTGAATACTTTTTTTTTTTCGGACTACTCTAATGCTGTTGGCCGTAGCTGGCCTTTACAGCATCACCGGACGTTATGGGGCGAGTGCAGATGGCACTCCAAACCCGCGGAAGGACTTATGGAGCGGCTGAAGGCCAACTCCTGCCTGACGGACACGACTTTAGTCTGAGGACACCTCTAGGGGTTCGAACCTCGGCTCAGGCCGTCGTAATTTCCATGCCCGTTTGAATTGGACGGGGGATCGATCGGAGGGAACAATCGAATACTTATCACGTTACTCTTATAACGTACAACAAAAAAATATTATTAGCGCGTTTTAGAAATTTGTATTAAAAAATACAGCGCCATCTAGTTGCACTAGTATGAAATAATACTGACTCAAACAGATAACAATGTACTAGGGGGATCCGCATGGAGGTCAACTCGACATGGTACATTGCTAGCAGTAGGGTCAACAGACCACATTCCTAGTCCCCTCCCCCTGAACAGGTGCATATCCACCTTCACAATGCAATAAGATATGCTGATGATAGACGTTTTGTATTTATGTTTTTTTTTTTTTATAACACAGGGGACAAACGAGCTTGCGGCTCACCTGATGGTAAGTGACCGCCGCCCATGAGCACCCGCAACACCAGGGGAATTGCTAGTACGTTGTCGGCCTTTTAAAAAGCAATAAGCTCTTTTCTTGAAGGTTTCAATATCGTATCGGTTCGGAAATACCATTGCTGGAAGGTGATTCCATAATTTGGTTGTGCGAGGCAAAAAGTTTCTAGAAAACCGCACTGTGGAAGACCGCCGTTCATCCAGATGATCAGGATGGTATTTCAGTTTCTGGCGGGTGGTACGGTGGTGAAACTCAGCAGCTGGTATTAATCCGAACAATTCCTCAGAACACTCCCCGTGATATATGCGGTAGAAGATGCACAGAGATGCAATATCACGCCGCAAAGCCAATGGGTCGAGTCTGTCACATAGACGTTATGTAATCATGTGCAATCTCATTTGAGTATAAGCTCTGAGTTTCTTGACAGCACTTTCTGACGTTAGATTTGACATATCACAGTCTGTATTAGAGACATAAACGACTAAAGATAGTTTGGAATTTGACTTATTTTATTTATTTTAGTTCCACGCGGACGAAGCAAGCCGCAGCTAGTGTAATAAAACATGAGATGGTCTTATGGAATGTCTAAAAATACACAACGAGCTTGTCGTACCACATTAAGTGTGTATAAAAATAATAAGTGCCAAATAACACGCCGATTGCCTATTAGATAACGTTGAATCGTTTTACGTCATTTTCAGCTATTTCCTTTCATAGAGAATAATATGAAACGGTCTCTCTCGGGTCCATTTAAAAGCTTTTATACGTATGGACACAATAAAAGTAGATTGTATGTAATAAAAAAACACTGTATAAAAGAAGGCTATATATACATATAAATAAAATTGAAGTGTCTGTTTGTAATATTGTAATAACCATTTTTTACTTAAATACATGCATATGTATTTAAATAAGGTACATATACCAAAATGTAATTTTTTACAATTATTGTCTGTCTGTTTGTTTCTTCCGGCTAATCTCTGCAATGGCTAGACCGATTTTGACGGGACTTTTTTTAGCAGGTGGCTGATGTAATAAGGAGTGACTTAGGCTAGTTTTATTCTATAAAAATAAAGTTAAATTCGACGCGGACGAAGGTGCGGGTGCAGCTAGTCAGAAATACGCTAGACCTTGTTCCGCGGACCACACCAATATAATATTTCATTTTTATTCTGCACAAAGTTACCAGCACTCGTTTTGTGGTTTTACAGCTGGCAATAGAGCGTGCATTGTCGAAACGGTTTTAATTTTTTATTTGGTCAAATTGTGAAAACGAACGAACGCGATTTCATTCCATACTTGCTTTGCCCTGTTGTTTCGCATTCAATTTAATTATGAAAATGATAGTCACCAGTCCGTTACCTGATTTTTTCGCTTACTATAATTTATTTTCTTTTGACTTAGCTCTTAATAATAATAATAATCTTTGGACTAGTCACACAGCGCCATCTAGACCCAAGTTAAGCTAGCTAAACCTTGTGTTATGGATACTAGATAACTGATGCAAATAATTTTCTTTTCGTTGTAAATACATACATATTATACATAGAAAATACCCAGACCGATACAAACAATCATACTCATGAATGCAAATGTTTGTGCCGTGCGTGGAATCGAACACGCGACCATCGGACGTAATAAATTTATTGTGCAAAACAAAAAGGACTTAAATGAAATGATATTTATTCAGTAGATGTTAAAAAAAAACTAAAACATACATTAAACAAACAAAAAAGAAACTCAATCATTGCAACAATTACAAAAAAAAGTACATTACCAAAAATTACAAGATAAGTGGAGTAGAGACTCCAGGTGCATCAGATCAATGTCTGGTTACTTTTGGTCCGGATATAGTCGACGATGTCCTGTTCCTTGGTGGCGTAGTGTATGAGGGAGAGACATTGCCGTGGTCGGGGTTGCGACACGCATCAAGCAGTTGGGCCCAGTCGGTGTAGTGCCACAATGGTTTCGATTGACCCTCTTTGTGCGCATCTTCTTTTGTACTGTGACAAAACCATCATCGTCACGGTCAGCAGATTTAGTACACATGATCACTATGTGTATTTTTAGAGTCACTTTAGGCTCAAGCCGTAGTATTAAGCGTTAGTATAATGCAAGTTTTTTTTTATACCACGTAGGTGGCAAACAAGCATACAGCCCATCTGATGGTAAACGGCAATCGTAGCCTATGGACGCCTGAAACACCAGGGGTGTCATATGCGCGTTGCCGACCCTTAAGAAACCTTAATATACCCTTCTTGAAAAACCCCATGCTGTAGTCTCTCGAGAAAACCTCAGCAGGTAGTTAATTCCACAATCTAAGTGTACGCGGGAGGAAGCTCCTCTAAAACCGCACTATCCGAGACCACTTAGGTTCCAGCGTGTGTGGATGATTTCCTGTCGATGGCGAGCGGTGCGATGGTAAAAGGTAGCCGTAGGCATCATGTCAAACAATTCATCAGAACACAGTCCACTGCATATTCGGTAGAACACACAAAGCGATGCGAAGTCTCGCCTCAAGCTAAGTGGTTCGATACCGTTTGAGAGATTGGGATCAACGAGTCAAAATGACCGAACTGGTATCCAGGTGCTCCTGTCCAAAGATGAGAGCAGTACTCCATGTGCAGCCGAAATTGCGACTTATACAAAAGAAGTCTCTGGTCCGCAGTGAAGTACCGCCTCGCTCTATTCAGCACACCGAGCTTTTTGGACGCCAGCTTGATCTTTTCTTCGAGGTGACTACGGAACTCAACTGAGCTAGAGATGTCGACACCGAGAATCCCAATACTCTTAGAGATGGATGTGTTCTGGAATTACTGTGGCTCCCACAGCAAAATGGGTAGGGCAAGTAGTCCAGTATAGTGTCTAGACCAAATCTGTATCTCAGACACCATTGCCCTCCTAAAGATAATATGCAGATATCTGTTACTACGATTTATTAAACTTCACACTAAAAAATGTAGCGTGAAGTTGAATGTACCATAACTTTCCTGAAAAAATTGGGCATTTATATCAGACGCGTTTTTATCAAATGCGCCTAGCTTTGGTACTTAACTCATTCATACAAGCCTTTAAGAATTATTATTTGTATATATGAATATCCTAATGAGATCCAGCTAATGAGGATATGGGTATATATACCTTTTAATAGTTTAAAATAAATATTTATATATTTAAATTTTATAGTGCCCAATATCAGTAATAATGAATGAAAATAGAGAAAGAAGCTTTGTAGATGTTTGTTATAGCAGTGCTTTTTTTTCGGACTACTCTGTTGGCGGCATCTGGCCTTTACAGCTTCACCGGGCGATAGAGGGCGAGTGCAGTTGTCAGTTCAAACTCACGAAAGGACTTATGGAGCGGCTGAAAGCCAACTCCGATACGACTACGACTTTAGTCTGAGGGTATCGCTAGGAGTTCGAACCTCGGCAATCGTAATATTGATGCCCGTTTGATTAGACTGGGAATCTATCGGCACTAGTGCCCCGCCAGCGTAAACCGTCGTAATATTGATTGATGCCTGTTTGAATTAATTGAATGGGATCGATCGGAACAGTGACAGATGTGATATAAAACGAAATGTATATAAAGAACATCATATTTTAAATATGGATAAAAGAATATATAAAACTGACAGTCATTCTCATTGTAGGTCTAATAATATTTAAATATATACAACTCAAAGGTGACTGACTGACATAGTGATCTATCAACGCACAGCCCAAACCACTAGACAGATCGAGCTGAAATTTGGCATGTAAATAGATGTTATGACGTAGGCATCCGCTAAGAAAGGATTTTGATTAATTCTCCCCCAAAGGGATAAAATAGGGGTTGAAACTTTGTATGAAACTTTGTCAATTTTAAACCTATCGGGTTGAGACTTTGCATGCGTAAAGCTACTATGACGTAGGTACCCCCTAAGAAAGGATTTTGATAAATTATACCCCTAAGGGTATAAATTAAAGCGAATCCGCGGGAAAAAGCTAGTCTGATAATATTGGGCAACTATAAAATTTAGATTAGCACATAAAATAATGAAAAAGAACAAGTATTTTACCTCTTCTTATATACATATAGTTTTATAATTTATTGCCATCTCAATAATGAAATAATAAAGTTCAAAACATCGCTAGAAAGTTAAGTAGATATAATAGATTTCTACGGTTCGCGGATTGCACTTTGTTAATCATTTAATAAGATCTCTTAAGGAGTCTTTACATTATATAATTTACTAGCTACTCGCCCCGGCTTTGCCCGGGTGTACATATATTATATATATGAACCTTCCTCTTGAATCACTCTAGCGATTAAAAAAAACCGCTTCAAAATCCGTTGCGTAGTTTTAAAGATTTGAGTATACCTGAGGACGGACAGACAGCGACAGAATATTTGTTTTATACTATGTAATGACCTAAAATAAGCACTTTTGAATATTCAATTTTTTTTATTCTACCGCTCATTCGGAAAGCAGCCTCATCACATGAAGAATGATCAAGAAACTTGTGTGTTGCTCTTTTAGATAAATATTGTTTTAATTATATTTACATTAACAAGAATTAGGCATGCGACAATCATCATAGAAACCGCTTCGCACTTAATCTCTGTTCAATCAGATAACATTGTCAGCGCTATGAATTTTAAGTTAGATATTTTCTACAGAAACATTATTATCATTTATAAATTCTTTATTGAACAGTGTAACAGCCCCTTAACGACCTTTTCTCAATTCTTATTAAAACAACTAACTGAGTACAAACATGGAAAAGATGGGGTCCACGCTCGGAAACAATTTCAAAGATACAAAGGCCTGGCCTGGTGCTTTGAAAAGTCGCTATCCATAATTCAGTTGGTTGCAGTTAGCACACTCAGCGCTGAGTTTCAGCGATGTAGCCAGTTATATAAAAATCACTCCCACACTATGTCCCAGTTGACAACAATAGTATCGATATAGTATCGCTTCGGACGTTTAAAAAGTTTTATTCGTGTAGGTCTATTACAGACTCTTATGATATGTCAAATCTACAGTCAGTTTGGATTGATTTCGAGATGAGAAGAACTGACAAGAAAGTCAGCTCGTATTCTTTTCAAATAAATGTTATACATGTTTTCAATAATACAGATTCAGTTTAAAATCAAATTCGGGAGAATAGAGTGACCACCCGCATATGCTATTGCAAAAAACAAAAAATCTAATCAGTGTTCGCAACCCAAACAGACCAGTCCCCACAAGCATATATGTTCACGAGTATGACCTGCATATGCTATTGCTATTTTAGTAATATCTATATTATTCACGCGGTTTCATTTGCATGAAATTTATAGCGTATGTGTTATTATATGATATGATAGACGGATATGGATTTTATTTTTGATTTTGATTGTTACTTTTTCATGCAAAAACTTCTAAACAGATTTTGATCTCTCAGTAATATCTTATCACACATAAGAATATATATATCTAATATTGTATTTTGTGAGTTTAGTAGTATTAATTCATTTTTTTATTATTTTATTTCATTTTACACTTTCTTCAAATTAATAAATAGGTTGCACTTTAAGTCGATATTTGTAATTTTGTATAAAATTCACCACTACTCTAAACAAATTTGCATATTAAATATTGTATTACTGTTTGTTGGTCCTAAATAAATTAAAAATAAAATTGTCTACAAAATTTTTCTTCACTATAACTCATTTTGTATTCAATTCTCAAATTAAAGTAGAAATAGAATAGAATTTTCTGAATCATTATTTTAGCGCTTTTGAATTATTTAACATTATTTAAGAGCATTTTTTTAATCTACCGCTCATTCGGAAAGCTGTCCCATCACAAGAAGAACGAGCAGAAACTTGCGTGTTGCTCTTTAACATGCTAACTTTACATTTCCAAGTCGAAACGTGTGAATACAAACTACCAACCAACACTAATTTATTTAGGCTCAAATATAAAAACACAATAAGATTAAATCAGTCGTAGTGATAAGAGCAGACCAGTCTCTACAAGCAGCACTCGTTCACGAGTATGAATGTTAAAGTTCATTTGAGAAATTAATTGAATATATAGGTACGTAGCTCACGTAGGACGTGCGCTACTGGGTTTGTAAAAAATAAATCCAATACGAATTTCCATTACGCCATCGCTGTAACTGAAACTAAATAAATTGTAGTTTTTTAATTTTATTATTGTAATGGAAACATGGTATCTAGTATTAATATCATCAGAGAATCACGATTGTTCTTCTATGTTTTTTTAATGGATGATTATAGAATGGTTCACCCACCTGTGCTGTCGGTATACGCTGGCCGGGCACCAGTGGAGGATGATAAGATGAGCATGAGGTCAGGTCAGTGAGCCCATTGTGACAAATTCACCAGGTATATATCATGATGATTTCTAGGGGTACTACGTGGAGGTCAACCTGACATGGTACATCGCTAGTGTTAGATATATCAACTCTATGTACTAGTACATATGGCAAACAACTTTTGGCAAGTCATATCATAGTCACTTCCTATACCTATATATAACTTTAGGGCACAATTTCATTACCACAAAATACGGGCAAAATACTTGAAATCTACATATACGTTATACGTGAGAAGTTTAAAAAATTAGGTTTATTTATCAAAAAAAAGGTTCAGTAGAGGGCGTTTTGTCCTCGCATTGTGTAGCGGCGGGTTGAATGCAGTCACGAGCAATTTACTGCGAACAGACGGCAGTTCCTATTGCGGCAAGACTAGTGACACTTGTGTATAATACTTGGGTTTAGGGTTCCGGAGGAAAGTGGTAAGTTTGAACCGTTAAATTGTAGTAAACATACCAATATACAAATTAAGTGATATGTCAATTTATAGCCTTGCCTCGGTAGTTTAGGGGTTTAGTACACCGTCTTTCTTCCGATGGTCGCGGATTCGTTCCACGGTGCACACATTTGTATTTATGAGTATTATTTGTTTGAGTTAGTACGGATGTTTTCTATGTTTATGATGTACTAGATGTACCCGCGACTGCGTCCGCGTGGAAATTATGTACATATTATTATTATTATTTTAGTGTATATACCGTATTGATATTCATATGCATGTAGTAAAAAACGGTTATTTCAATATTATAAACACACACTCCAATTTTATTTATATGTATAGATGTATTTATAGAAAAACTAGATGTACTCGCGACTTCGTCCGCGTGGAATTTAACTTTCATTTTCTAAAATAAAAGTAGCCTAAGTTACTCCTTCTTACACACACGTCAAAATCGAACGAGCCATTTCAGAGATTGTAAAAAATAATATTTTGGTGTATGTACCGTATAAAATTGGAGTGTCTGTTTGTAATATTGAAATAACTGTTTTTACTATATGCATATGAATAAAATACGGTATATAAACCAGAATAACATTTTTTACGAATTTTGTCTGTCTGTCTGTTTGTTCCGGCTATCTCTGAAATGGCTGGACCGATTTTGACTGGACTTTTATTGGCAGGTAGCTGATGTAATAAGGAGTAACTAAGGCTACTTTTCGTTTAGAAAAGTGCAGGTACAGCTAGTTAAAAATATAGTTGAACCGATTACATCCTCATTTTACTTTCATTTTAGAAAATGAAAGTTAAATTCCATACGGACGAAGTCGCGGTTACTATATATTATAAAGAATCATGATAATTAGAAAGCAGCACACACTTGACCAGTTTTTCTTTGCCCGTCCGTCGACTGTAACATTTTGTATTTCGGTGAATAAACTACGTACTTTTGCTCACAATATAATAGTGTTTTATTCTCTGAACCTCGCATTTGTATTCCGAAATAGAAATTAAAACTTTCAGTTGTAATTTTATTCCAAATCACGTGAAATTATTCCTGAAAATATATTTTTTATAGCACAGGTTACAAACGAGCTTGTGCCTCACCTGATGGTAAGTTTTATTTATGGATGATAATGGTATGGTGCACCCGCCTGCGCTAACGGTTTACGCTGGCAAAGCCTGGTGCTGAATGATGATAAGATGAACATGAGGTCAGGTCAGTTAGCCCATATTGGTAAATTCACCATAAATTTATCACGATAATAATAATAATAATAATACATACACGCGCACACACACATACACACACTCTGCACTTACTTGGTTTCGGCCCGTAAGTGTGGAGAAAACCAGCAATAGCTGAGAAAAAATAAATAATAACAATAATAATAATAATAATAAATTTATTTGCAATAGATTTTGGGTACATACATATATGATGTTATACAAAAACATGGCCCTTGCAAAATCTGCTTATATCAAGCGTACAAATTTTTAGTTAATTAAATTATCAATTGTTTATATAATTATTAATTATTGTATGTAGTTATATGTCAATTTGTATATAAATCTAAATGTCATGAGGAACAATTTATTATTTTAATATTCCAAGAACTCTTTAATTGAGTAAAATCACGATGATTTCCAGCGGTAACTGCGTGGTGGTCAACCTGACCTGCCACATTGCTAGTAATGAGATCATCAGTCCACATTATTAACAATCCTCTTTCCCCCCTGCAGCCGACGTGCCTCGCGACTGCGAACCGGACCTGTAAATTAAAACTAAAATATTAATAAAATAAAAACACATAAAACATATAGAATTAACCATAATGTATATATAAATCCATACTTACCTTTTACTATATATATGTATAAATTGATGCTTCACTGGTAAAATATATTGTTCGTTTGTAGGGTGTATCTGTAAAACTTAATGTTACATACCTGTATACCTACTTATTTGGTAATAAAATTGATCCCACCGCTTGTGCGTAGATAGCGACCTCAAGCAGTTATCACTTCCCTCGCACCGCACGCGAACGCGTCCACTATCCTCACGCTATATATGCGCAAGCGACACGGACAGCTGTAAACTTCTATCGTTTTTCATTACTGAATATTTCACCACTCCACGCTTAACTGTATCGGCTTCACCCCCAATGGTAAGTGATTACAGCCACATACATATAAGTACCCGCAACACAAGGGGAATTGCAGGCGCGTTGCCGGCGTTTTGATAAGGAATAAGCTCTTGAAGGTTTCAATATCGTATAGGTTTGGAAATGCGGGAAGGTAATTCCACAAAATATGATATATAGTTATATGTTGAGTTGTAGATAGTTATTCGTAATAACTATCTATACAACAACTCAACATACGAGCCATTAGAAGAATCCTTTGAACAAATAAAGTAGTCCTCCAATATCGATAAATTGAATCACAGTTCAAAATCCACATTAGTAAACATGTCTTTAATGATTTTCACTTATGACATGTCTGTCTATATAGACAGTTCTTCTTCCTTGCACTATCCCATTCTATGCGGGGTCGGCTCTCCTAATTATGCGGCACAACAATCTGTCCTGGGTTGTCGGGCCGGTCAATTTTTCCTTCTCGGTGAGATTTGTCATGCTGATCAGCTGGAGGACGTCCTCTATCTACATAGACAGTTCTTCTTCCTTGCACTATCCCATTTTATGCGGGGTCGGCTCTCCTAATTAGCGGCGCCAGGGCAATCTGTCTTGGGTTGTCGGGCCGGACAATTTTTCTATCTCGGTGAGATTTGTCATGCTGATCAAGCTGGAGGACGTCATCTGTCTATATAGACAGTTCTTCTTCCTTGCACTATCCCATTCTATGCGGGGTCGGCTCTCCTAATTATGCGGCACAACAATCTGTCCTGTGTTGTCGGGCCGGTCAATTTTTCCTTCTCAGTGAGATTTGTCATGCTGATCAGCTGGAGGACGTCCTCTATCTACATAGACAGTTCTTCTTTCTTGCACTATGCCATTATATGCGAGGTCGGCTCTCCTAATTAGCGGCGCCAGGGCAATCTGTCCTGGGTTGTCGGGCCGGTCAATTTTTCCTTCTCGGTGAGATTTGTCATGCTGATCAAGCTGGAGGACGTCATCTATCTAGATAGACAATTCTTCTTCCTTGCACTATCCCATTTTATGCGGGGTCGGCTCTCCTAATTAGCGGCGCCAGGGCAATCTGTCCTGGGTTGTCGGGCCGGTCAATTTTTCCTTCTCGGTGAGATTTGTCATGCTGATCAGCTGGAGGACGTCCTCTATCTACATAGACAGTTCTTCTTCCTTGCACTATCCCATTTTATGCGGGGTCGGCTCTCCTAATTATGCGGCACAACAATCTGTCCTGTGTTGTCGGGCCGGTCAATTTTTCCTTCTCAGTTAGATTTGTCATGCTGATCAGCTGGAGGACGTCCTCTATCTACATAGACAGTTCTTCTTCCTTGCACTATCGCATTTTATGCGGGGTCGGTTCTCCTAATTTTGCGGCGTAACAATCTGTCCTGGGTTGTCGGGCCGGACAATTTTTCCTTCTCAGTGAGATTTGTTATGCTGATCAAGCTGGAGGACGTCATCTATCTAGATAGACAATTCTTCTTCCTTGCACTATCCCATTTTATGCGGGGTCGGCTCTCCTAATTAGCGGCGCCAGGGCAATCTGTCCTGGGTTGTCGGACCGAACAATTTTTCTATCTCGGTGAGATTTGTCATGCTGATCAGCTGGAGGACGTCCTCTATCTACATAGACAGTTCTTCTTTCTTGCACTATCCCATTTTATGCGGGGTCGGCTCTCCTAATTAGCGGCGCCAGGGCAATCTGTCTTGGGTTGTCGGGCCGGACAATTTTTCCTTCTCGGTGAGATATGTCATGCTGCTCAGCTGGAGGACGACCTCTACATCTTTTATGTTCGGGTAATTGTGAAGCTTTTTTTAATAAGCCTTTTATGTTTGGGTAATCGTATATTCCTCGTCTCTTCGCAATTACATGGCATACCATACCATCTAAACTCGGCTTTCGGTGAATTTTTCTATTTATATTTTTTTTTCGAACTACTCTAACGCTGTTGGCCGCAGCTGGCCTTTACAGCTTCACCGGACGTTAGGGGGCGAGTGCAGATGGCACTCCAAACCCGCGGAAGGACTTATGGAGCGGCTGAAGGCCAAATCCTGCCTGACGGATACGACTTTAATCTGAGGGCACCACTAGGAGTTCGAACCTCGGCTCAAGCCGTTGTAATTTCGATCCCCGTTTGAATTGGACGGGAGTTCGCTCGGAGGGTTTTTCTATTATTGGAGCCACTTTAAAACTACCACGGACGTATTCGTATTGATATTCAATAAATTGAATCACAGTTCAAAATCCACATTAGTAAACATGTGAACACACGCGCAGGTGTCGCACGGCAGTCGTTAATCAGCCGCAGCGGGGCCGCTCGCTAATCGCACGATTAACGGGCGGGAGTGCACCGCACGTTCGTCGTTATTTATGTATGAACGGGTGAAACGGTTATGCGCGCGGCTGTACAAACATGTGTGGTTAGAAAATAGATACAGCGTAACATATATACATACATATATTATGGTTTCCGAAGAGACTTTTCTGCGTACTCTATGATATCCTGTCACGCAAGAGCTCCGGCATTTACTTTGTTTCGTAACGGACTTCGGGGAAAAATAAGGGTATGTACGGATGTTGGTAACTTTCTTTCTTGTAGGTATTTTCATAAACAATTTGTAATCAAATAAATTTTAAAATTATTTCTATCAATTATTTAGTAGACTTTTTTTTCGGACTACTCCAATGCTGTTGGCCGCAGCTGGCCTTTACAGGTTCACCGGACGATAGGGGGCGAGTGCAGATGGCACTCCAAACCCGCGGAAGGAGTTATGGAGCGGCTGAAGGCCAACTCCCGCCTGACGGATACGACTTTAGTCTGAGGGCACCGCTAGGGGTTCGAACCTCGACTCAGGCCGTAACATCGGTTCCCGTTTGAATTAAGGATCGATCAGAGGGGTATTTAGTAGATATATTTTATTCTTATTTTATACTATCTTCTCGCGCCGGATTCGCATGGGCGTACATTTATTATATATATAAACCTTCGTCTTGAATCTGACTATCTAGTAAAAAATTTTTGATAAATTCCACCCCTAAGGGGATAAAATAGGGGATGAAAGTTTGTATAAATGTTCTTAGATTTTGTAGGTCCTAATTTTTTACACACGCTAAACAAAAGTAAAGCCGTAAAAACTACACCTAAGTAATAATAATACTTACTACTACGCGAGCGATGCCGCGGGCAAAATCTAGTTTATGTATATAATACTATACATATTTCCAATGTTTAATTAACACAATATATTTATCTCCAAAATCATAGTCAATACAGACAGTCAAAATTGATTGAATGGAATTATTAAATACTTATACATACATATACAAGTATATACATAAACAAGGTTTACATTTTCAAGCTCTGCTTAGTTTGGAATTGCATAACGCTGCGTGAATTACCTTGTGTTATTATTATTCTAAATCTTCAACACGCAGCTTATAATCAGTTAGAAGTAATATGTTGGCACGCAGGTTTGCCCGGTGTACAAAACAAGTCAAAATAACACTTTTTAAGGCATTTTGTCAGGTTTTCTACACTGGCGGCCTGTGGGTCAACTATACTCAAAAAACCTACAATGCTCTTCGCGTTCAATATAACAATGCCTTTCGGGCACTGTTGGGGCTGCCCCGCCACTGCAGCGTCACATATGTTTGCTCAAGAGTGCACAGACTATTTCTATGCTATACGGCGGAAGTGAATAACGTCCCTAGTAGGCAGAGTGCGGGCGAGTTCCAACAGTGTCCTGAAGACAATTGCTTATAAAGTAGACTGTCCCATTCTAAGACACTGGGTGGGACAGGTAATATGTTAAAAGTTACATTTTTATTTTATTATATATTTTATTACTAACATAGGATAAGTTATGTCAATCATTATTATTATTATTATAAACTAAGGCTGGATTTACCAATCGTAGTACAAACACGTTCAAGGAAACGGAGTTCAGTGAACTCGAAAAAAAGAACGACGTTAATCTCGTTTTACTTTAAATGGAATTCACCAGCGTTATACAGATCGCGTTTACCAACATGAAGTTTAGATTTTAATTCATTCACAGTAATATTTGATGGTATAGTATAGATAGGGTAATTTAAATAAAATAAATTCTAAGAAATATTTGTTATTCAATCATGTGATAAGTTTTTTAATTTTTAATTTATTAAGTATCGTCGATTACAAAATATAAAACAACAAACTTACCTATAAATTAGTAAAACATTATTTTACTGAGGATATTTTTTACACTACTCGCTTTTTTCTTTTTATTCCCGATATTATATATTGTCAGAAATTTGATTGATGACTGTTTGACAACTGACAGTTGCTTTAAACACGTTTAAAGAGTTAACCGTAGGAAACAGAGCGTTCAGAATTCATAAACGTGTTTAGCGAAATTTATAGTGGTGAAATGTGAAATGAAGGTTTGAACACGTTTAAAGATTTTAATGGCGTTCAATTCGAACTAAACGAGGTCAGTTTCTTTGGTGAAATCCGACCTAAGCTGATTTCGGACCAAAATACCTGCTACTCTAAATGTTAACAAAAATTAAGGCACATGCACTATCTATCTCTATCTACGAGCCCATCTGATACACAAAGTAGCCTGTGAATAAATTCCACCCAACTGCTGAGAAACGAGTAAAAAATGTTAATTAGGTTGGAGCAACTTAGTGCACTCTTAAATTGTCTGATTTGTGTGCTGTTTACATAGGAATCGTAATTAGGCTGTAGGCGGGGTGCGTCGGGGCGTCCTTTGTTTATACCGAGCAAAATTACCTTCATTATAAGAACACTGGTCGGAGTAGAAGTTATATTGAAAAGCAAACTTGGGTCTGAGCTATACAAAATATACGTTCGAAATCTACTATTGATTAAGTATGAATATAAAACCTCTTTGGCCGTTTAAGTATATGTTACTTTTTATGAAATAGAAATAGAAATAGAAATAATCTTTATTCAAATAAACTCATTACAAACACTTTTGAATAGTCATATTTTGATTCTACCACTCATTCGGAATGCAGATTCATCACAAGAAGAACGAGCAAGAAACTTGTGTGTTGCTCTTTTTAATAGACAATTTTTTTATATAAATAATTACAGTGTAACAAGTACCGCACGTAACGCACTCATTATTAGTGTAATCAGATAATATTGTCAGTGCTATGGATTTAAAGTTTTTCTATAAAAACATTATTATCGTTAAGGAATTCATCAATTTTATAGTAAGTTTTTTTGCAAAGGAACTGTTTTATTTGACATTTAAATCTTTTTTCTGGCAGATTTATAACAGACTGCTATGAATTCGAAATTCGAAATTTGAAAGTTATTATAACATACGTAACCTCATCTCCGACACCCATTATGAGATTTTTTATCTAATTCCTTTACTGTCACCCCTATTGTTCTTTGGAACAGAAATGAACAGAATGCCTGTGGACTTGCGTAAAACATAATGTATGGCAACATACAAAAGGAATCTTTATAATTATATGTTGAAGCAACAATATGAGTGATAACTGCTTTCCGTTGTCATATACAATATATATCAGTAATTTCTTTGTATATACATATATATTTATTTATTTATTATTATTATTATTTATCTATTTATAGATTTATATTCTATATATATATATATATAGTACCTGTTATAGCAAGTATTTAAGTACGTATACCAAGTAGTACTAATTCAATTAAATATTCAAATAGAGAAAATATTATTTTTCAACCAATTGTTTGAGCAACTAAATAAGAGTAAATCAGTCGTAGTGATTAGAGCAGACCAGTCGCTACAAGCAGCACTTTTTCACGAGTATGACGGATGAGCCAGCCATCACTGCGCTCGACCATATTTTAGGGAGCCCAATGACCCGGCCCACCACGCCCCCATATACGCCATAGAAATACGATTAAATATATAAATCTACCTGCACACTGCGTAGAAAGTCCCCGCTACGGTGGTTTACATATAGTGCAATATTGTTTCAGCCATACGTCAGTGGATGGTGGGAATTTATCTGAAGGTAGCATCTTGTATATCACGCCACGGGCACTTAAGTAATTAGAAGTAACTCGCACCCCTATAAGGCCCTATACACACTGTCTGAGATTGTCTTATATATGTACTGAGAGCAACATTCAAGTTGTTAATCATACTCCTTGTGATAAGTCTGCGCTCCGAATAAGTGGTAGAGTAAAAACAAAAGTGCTTATATTAAGTTTATTTGAATTAAAATTATTTCTTCACCTAAATACGGTTTGACGATAGTTAGTAATTCGTTTTAAAGGGAATTGCGTAAGGTTTACAACAAACTACCAGTCTGTCCCCAATTTGATAGAAAAGAGCTTCAAATGTCTTATAAAACAGTTTCTTTGAAAAAAGTTTGTTATAAAATTGAAGGGTTTTTAAATGATAACAATGTTTTTGTAGAGAAAATCTAACTTGACGATGTCCTCCATGTCGAAAATCCGACAAAAGCGACTCACAAATGTTTCCATTCATGCGCTCTAATGTGACTAGCCATACCAAGTTTATTTATAAAGACTGTCGCATTGTGTGCAGTAAAGTTGACCAGAATCAGAGTAAGTACAGGTGTAGGAACGCCTCACACGAGTCTGCGGGTTATTTTTTTGAGGGATGATAATGGAATGGTGCACCCGCCTGCGCTAACAGTTTACGCTGGCGGGGCACCAGTGGAGGATGATAAGATGAGCATGAGGTCAGGTCAGTTAGCCCATCGTGCAAATTCAACAGGAATTTAACACGATGGTTTCCAGGGGGAACCGCGTGGAGGTCGACCTGACATGGTACATTGCTAGCAATGGGGTTATCAATCCACATTACTGGCAATCCCCTTCCGGCAATTTTTTTTTTTATATAACACAGGGGACAAACGAACATGCGGCTCACCTGATGGTAAGTGATTACCGCCGCCCATGAGCACCCGCAACACCAGGGGAATTGCAAGTACGTTGTCGGCTTTTTAAAAAGGAATAAGCTCTTTTCTTGAAGGTTGCAATATCGTATCGGGTCGGAAATACCATTGCTGGAAGGTGATTCCACAATGTGGTTGTGCGTGGTAAAAAGTCTCTAGAAAACTGCACTGTGGAAGACCGCCATTCATCCAGATGATCAGGATGGTATTTCAGTTTCTGGCGGGTGGTACGGTGGTGAAACTCAGCAGCTGGTATTAATCCGAACAATTCCTCAGAACACTCCCCGTGATATATGCAGTAGAAAATGCACAGAGATGCAATATCTCGCCGCAAAGCCAATGGGTCGAGTCTGTCACATAGACTTTGATTACCAATGATTCTGGCAGCTCGGTTCTGAATGCGGTCAAATGGAAGTAGCTGGTATTGTGGTGCTCCCGCCCAGAGATGAGAACAGTATTCCATGTGCGGCCGGATCTGCGCCGTTTGATGATGACGTAAGGACATCTTTATAACGTAAATATTGTCCTACATACTCTCTTTTGCCGCTGGTCAACTCCGAATAGAAAATGTTTTTCTATTCGGATTAAAACTCATAGCGCTGACAATGTCATCTTATTGAACAAAGATTGAGTGCGTAGCGGTTTATATGTTAATTATCGCATGCCTAACCCTGGTTAATGTGGTACTTAGAACAACTTTACTTAGTTTGCGCCAGTTTGCAGCAATAGTTTTTATTATACACAGTTTTATACTGTGCAATGATTAATATTGCTCCACAACTGGCAATACCGTCACCTTCTTTATCAAAGTCGGTTAAAGTAATTACGCCAGTGATTGTATATGAACCTTTAACATGAAGGTATTATGAAGCAGCAAATTACCGTCACACACAACTCTGATCAACGTACGGGGAAACTTGCACACGATAAATATCTAAGTTCGGAATTGCCATATAATTGTTATTTATACGGCATACTGTTTTTCTCTACATTAAAAGTAAAATAAGTATTATATATATTCTTTATTGCACAGATAATACAGAGATATGTCGTAAATGTTTGCTTTGTGTATGTATGTGTATTATTATTATTATTTTATTATGTTTATTGTATATGAAGATGTCCGCTGAAAACCAGCGTCGTGGCACCCCGTCACGACATATGCTGAGCGGAGACCTAGTTGGTACTCTAATTATTAATATAAAATGTAAATTACATTTTAAAAATTATTTTCTGTGTACCAAATAAACAATTTTCTTTCTTTGTTTAGATATTATAATTTAGAGACAATGTGAGCAAAGGTAGACTTATCCCTAGTGGAGATCTCTTCCAGTCAACCTAAAACAGTGGGATATGTGGTACTGAGTGGGTAATAACTGATGCAAACAAAAAAACAAAAACAAAATATATTATATACTGTAACTAGCTACTCGCCTTGGATTCGCACGGGTGTACATGTATTATATATATTAACCTTCCCCTAGAATCACTCTATCTATTAAAAAAAGCAGATCCTTAATGTGGCGACCTAGGATGGGAAGCAGAAGCGTAGGCAGACCAACTGCCAGAAGGTCCGATGATATCAGGAAGACGGCAGGACCGACCTGGACAAGACACGCCACAGACAGACTGAAGTGGAAAATTATGCAAGAGGCATACGTCCAGCAGTGGACAAATATATGCTAAAAGAAAAAAAAAATTAAAAAAGGCCGCCACAAAATCGGTTGCGTAGTTTTAAAGATTTAAGCATACATAGGGACAGACAGCGGCAGCGATTTTATTTTATACTATATAATGATGATGAGAGTACCCTTTTTTTAATATCTACATATTTTTTATTTATATTAGGTTAAGTGCAGAGTGCACTAAAAACGAAAAATGAAAAAATATTAATTTCTTAGAACAGAACAGACAGAATGAAATAAAAGAATTATAGAATGGAAATTTCATTACTGAAATAAATTTACATTTAAGCATTTTTGAATAGTAATTACTTATCTTTATAATCTACCTCTTCGTAAAGCTATCTCATCAAAAGAACGAAAAAAAAACTTGCGTGTTGCTCTTTTAAATAATTAACTTATAACTTTACATTTTTAAGTTGAAATGTGTGAATACAAAATAATCTGAGTTCAATAAAACCCCTAATATTGTATCCCTGCGAAAGCGAATCCCTAGGGGTTGTAGTGAGTAAGAATCCCGCAGTATCCCTCTGCATCCCTTCATAAAGAAGGGCGTGAACAAACATGTCTTATGGGTATAAGACATCTTTGTTCTGAAAAAAAAAACTATTAAAAAATAGGGGTAGTAGGGTTACTACCCCTATTTTTTAATAGTTTTTTTTTCAGACCATTGTAATCATTATTCACCTTTAAAAAACTATACAAGAATTATCTATGTACTATTTAACCTATAAATGTTACGGCAAAGTAGTTGTATATATATGTGTAATATTTATATTTATTAATGTAATTTTGTTATTTTGTTATTTCTACTATATATGATTGGTTTGTATTTATTAGTTGTAATTTTGTTTTAATTATTATCATTAATATTTTAAATAGTGCCCTCTCTCTCCCCCCCCTTTTATATATATATTTTTGGTGCTACTGAAAACCAGCTGTATGTTCACCTAGGACATACATTAAAGCTGAGTGGAGCCATTTCAGTGCATTTTTGGATGTAAAAAATGATTATTTTATGTTTATTTTTAATTATCTACATGGTAAATTAAGTTTAATTATATGGACATTTTATTTGCTCTTTTTTTTCGTTTGTTGTTTATATTGTATTTTTTACATTGAACTGAATAAATTATTTTTCTTTCTTTCTTCTTTCTAATGACGTTGGTCGCGGCTGGCTTTTTTAAGCTCGGATATTAATTTCCATGTTTTCTATTTAGGATTTATTGGTCACTTCTTATGGCCAATTTACATTCAGCCCGAGTGGGCAGGGAAGTGAGCACGGAAGTCAGCAGCGCGAGAGTGTAAACACGAGTGGAAACACTTCCCATGCCATTGGCGCTGCCACTCGCGCTGCCCGGCGCTGCCTTGCTTGTCGGTTTTTCGTGCGTGAGTCAAAGGACTGATAGCGCGAGTAGCAGCGTGTTTTTACTTTCAGCCCTCTTGCTCAGTTGTCGCCCGGCAATATTTCCGGCACGAGTGGCAGGGGAAGCGGCTGAATGTAAACGTAGCATTACAGACTACTTAGGGATATAATTTAACGGGTTATACTTATACATTAGTTCTATTTTAAACTACATATTTCCACTTTTTATATCTTTCCTTTTAACTTATTGTTTTCTAACGCTATTTGTTATACTAGTGCATATTTTCTATCTTTACTTATATGAAGCTGTATGACCACTATACACTTATATGTAACTTACTTGCTACGCGGCTGGCCTTTACAGCTTCACCAGATATTTGGCGGTGAGTGCAGATGGCATTCCAAACCCGCGGAAGGACTTACGGAGCGGCTGAAAGCCAACTCCCGCCTGACGGATACGACTTTAGTTTTAGGGCAATTCTAGGGACTCGAACTTTGACTCAGGTCGTCGCAAATTCGATTCCCGTTTGAATTGAACGGGGAATGCGTTGGAGGAATAATCATTTCATGATTGATTAACACAACAGCGTGTTTTCTTTCACGTCTAAATATATATAACTCAAAGGTGACTGACTGACATAGTGATCTATCAACGCACAGCCCAAACCACTGGACGGATCGGGCTGAAATTTGGCATGCAGGTAGATATTATGACGTAGGCATCCGCTAAGAAAGGATTTTGATTAATTCTACCCCCAAGGGGATAAAATAGAGGATGAAAGTTTGTCGATTTTAAACCCATCGGGCTGAGACTTTGCATGCATAAAGCTATGACGTAGGCATCCTCGAAATTTTTTTTATAAATTCCACCCCTAAGGGCATATAATAGGGGATGAAAGTTTGTATAAATCTTTTTACATTT
Source organism: Achroia grisella (assembly GCF_030625045.1). NCBI lineage: Eukaryota > Metazoa > Arthropoda > Insecta > Lepidoptera > Pyralidae > Achroia > Achroia grisella. Next base: position 127,338 of record NW_026712824.1, read on the forward strand.
TCAACTGATTGAACTGAATTTAAAGATTGGAGCTACTATGATGAAGAAGTTCGCTTAAATAGGATTTTGATAAATTCAACCCCCATGGGGATGAAATAAGGGATGATGCAGGATGTAAATGTATTAGTTTGAACCTATCAGTACTTAATGGAACGAATAAATTAAGACAAACAAAATAATTTTTAGTTCTTTAGGCTACTTTTATTTTAGAAAAATGAAGTTGAATTCCACGCGGACAAAGTCGCGGGGACAGCTAGTTTCCTTCTATAATATTTCCTACATTATGTAAAATGTTTATCCACACAAAACCATCATGTATTTCTTGCTTATATAAATATTTTTTGTGGTCCCTGCCAACGAATAATGGACTTAATAGACCCCATCTTGGCTGCGTCTCTAAATAAATATTTACTCCCTTTATAAATACATTTCATTCGAATCCGTTCGATTATATTATTGGCGTATGTATGAGGAATATTCGTATATGTTATCCCAAGTTTGAATTTAACAATTATACATGTATAATATTAATTTGAAAAGAATGTGGGCTGAGTTCCTTGTCAGTTCTTCTCATCTCGAAATCATTATGAACTGACGGTAGATTTGACATATCATAAGAGTCTGTAATAGACCTGCTAATCATCATCTGCTTCATCCTTATCCCATTTATTTGGGGTCGGCGTAATATGTTTTTTGTTTCCATTCATCCCTGTTCGCAGACATCGCGTTATTTATAAAGGTAAATTAATAAATTATGATACAGATATTAATTTGAAAAGAATACGAGCTGAGTTTCTTGTCAGTTCTTCTCATCTCGAAATCATTATGACTAGACAATTATATAGTTATATGTGTTTATAGACCTCCAAATAGTGATTATAATTTATTTGAAGAGGTAATGGAGGATATTTTAAAAAGAGTATTTAATATTAACAAAAAAATTATAGTGTGTGGTGATTTCAATGTTGACATTTTATCACATAATACCACAAAAACTAAATTAATGAGTTTATTTCAATCCTTTGACTTGAGTAATGTCTTCCACGAACCCACTCGTATCACTGCCACGTCTGCTACTTGCTTGGATAACATATTTAGCAACAGTGAGTATTTAGATAAAATAATAATAAACAACCTTCCTTCTGATCACTGTGGTCAAATAGTTATTTTTCCAAATCACTTAAACAAAATTGGGAAAATTAATTTATTAAAAAGAGACTTGACTAGTTATAAGATAAATAAATTTAAAATATCAGTTCGTAGTAAATTAGATTTTTATCTTCCATCTAATGAACCTAACAAACTTTATACAGATTTCTTCAATATTGTTTCTAACGAATATAATAAGGCTTTTAACAAAAAAACTATCAGTATTATTAACAAAACAAAATTTTCAGAATGGGCTACAAAGGGAATTCTTAAAAGTAGAAATATATTATTTGATTTATATGCTCAAAAAAAACACCGTTTTGATAGTACATTCGTAAATTAAGTATACTCAAAAACTTTTAAAAAGGTATGTAATATAGCAAAGTCTAATTATCTAAATAAAAAAAATTAAAGAGTCCAAGGATAAGATAAGGACAGTGTGGAATATTATTAACAAAGAAACTGGCAAAGTTAAAAGTCCATATAACGATTTTACGCTAAATTATAATGATAAACTAGTAACGTCCACAAAAGAAATTGTCAATATTTTTGAAAAATTTTTCGCTAATATTCCAACTGATATTACTTCCTCTTTGGACTCTTCTCCTGGTACAGCTAAATCATTCCTTATTGATAATGTTGTTTCTTGTCCGGTTACATTTAAATTTACATTTATTGACATTGCTACAATTACTAAAACATTTAAACAATTAAATTTAAAAAATACTGAAGACCATTGGGGCATGTCTGTTAAAGTTATTAACACCGCTATAGATGTTATTGCTCCATATTTAGTAATTATTTTCAATAAATGTATTTCTGACGGTGTTTTTCCCAATTTAATGAAACATAGCAAAATAACTCCACTCTTTAAGTCAGGAGAAAAAACTGTGGTAGGTAATTATAGGCCTATATCTATCTTACCAGTATTGAGTAAAGTGTTTGAAAAAATTATGCTCAATCAAATGCTACAACACTTTAAAGTAAATAAACTGCTTCACAGTCGACAATTTGGTTTCACGGCTGGTAAATCAACTACTGATGCCGGTGTAGCTCTCATTAAATATATATTTGATTCTTGGGAGAGGTCTCAGGATGCAGTCGGTGTATTTTGCGATCTTTCAAAAGCATTTGATTGCGTTGAACATGAAACACTTTTGCTCAAACTTGAACATTACGGTATTAGATATGAAGCACAAAGCATGATGAAATCCTATCTAAATAATAGAATGCAAGTTGTCGAAATAAATGGTGTAAAGTCTGAAGGAACTAGTATTAAAATGGGTGTTCCTCAGGGCTCTATTTTAGGTCCTTTCTTATTTTTAGTTTACATAAATGACCTTCCTTACATCGTAGAAAAGATAGCTGACATAGTTCTGTTTGCTGATGATACTTCATTAGTATTCAAAGTCAATCGACATATTGATGATTTGGACGAAGTAAACGGTGCTCTTTCTTATGTTTTAAAATGGTTTACGGCTAATAATATGTTACTAAATGCAAATAAAACTAAATGTATCAAATTTACTCTCCCCAATGTAAGGCCGGTAGATTCAAAAATCATGTTGGACAATAAACCTATTAATTTTGTGGATGATACTGTATTTCTAGGTATCACATTAGATTCCAAGTTGCAATGGGGTGCCCATATTACTAAATTAGCGAGTCGACTTAGTTCTGCCGCTTATGCGGTAAGAAGAATTTGTCAATTGACAGACGTGGCAACGGCTAAACTTGTGTACTTTAGATTCTTCCATAGCATTATGTCGTATGGTATTTTGTTATGGGGCAAAGCAGCTGATATAAATACAATATTTATTTTACAAAAGAGGGCCATTCGCTCCATTTATAGCATGGGTTCCAGGGAGTCTTTGCGAGAGTGCTTTAAGGAATCAAATATCCTCACCGTTGCTTCTCAATATATTTATGAAAACATCATGTATGCCAGGAAGAATATAGACAGTTTCAAAAGAGTTAGTGATTGCACTAATAAAAGCTTACGTAACAATAACAAACTGATTTTACCTAAATGTCGTTTGGCTAAAGTTAGTAATTCGTTTTATGGCAATTGCGTAAGGTTTTACAATAAAATACCAGAGTCTGTTATAAATCTGCCAGAAAAAAGATTTAAATGTCAAATAAAACACTTCCTTTGCAAAAAAGCTTACTATAAAATTGAAGAATTCGTTAACGATAATAATGTTTTTGTAGAAAAATTTTATTTATTTATTTATTTATTTATTTATTTATTTATTTATTTGCAGAATACAATGTTACAAGTAGGTCTTACAGTATGAATATTCGTTCAATGTATTCAGCCTGCTAACAGGCGTGCAAAATTTATACACGTTAATACTTTTATAAATTGAATTAATTTTTAAAGTATTTCTAATAATTAAATTAAATTATTTATATATTAAAATATGTCAAAACTAACAATTTTACATGTCAAAAAAATCCTTAATACTATAAAAACAATTTTCTAATAACCAATTATAAAGTCTAGATTTAAAAAGTCTAAAATTATGCATTTTTATGTCCGTTGGTAATTTATTGTAGATTTTAATCATCATGTTGTAACTATTTTTTTCAAAGATTGCACTTCTATATATTGGTTTTAACAATCGTGTTGGGTCTCTTGGTCTAAGTAAGGGATTATTAGATTTAAGTTTAAATATATCAGGGTGTGTTTTCACAAAACAACTACACTGATGAATATATAAACCAGATAGGGTCAGCAATTTATATTTTTTAAATAGGGGCCGACATGAATCTGTCTGTTTCAAATTGGCTATCGCTCTGATGCATTTCTTCTGAGTTATAAAAACTCTGTTGACCAGAGTACAATTGCCCCATACAATTAAACCATACCTAAGTACAGAAGCAACATATCCGTGGTATGCTGTAAGAGCAGTTTTTTCCCCTGCTGTATTCTTAAGACGTCTTAAGACATAAATAAATTTTTCTAATTTTATACAAACACTCTCAATATGTTGTTTCCAATTACAATGTCTATCTAATATTATACCCAAAAATTTTGTATGGTCCGTTTCTTGTATATTTTGATTTTTATAGTCAATATTTAATTTTAGTGGTTTAGCTTGATAGTTACAGAACTGAACGTAGGTTGTTTTAGTCAAATTAACTTTTAAGTCATTCCTATGTAACCAGTCATGGACTATTTTAATGGCTGTATTAATAGTGTCATTGAACATAGAAGTATTTCTATTACATGGTATTATAATTGATAAGTCATCAGCGAATAATATTGATTTATGACTTATAATATGTGGCAAGTCGTTGATATATAGAAGAAATAGGAGGGGGCCTAAAATACTGCCCTGTGGCACCCCTGATTTGTTTTGTCTATAAGCCGATCTATAATTCAACATTTCTCTTTTCTCATTAATTTTATTTATTTCCACACATTGCATTCTTTTTGACAAATAACTATCAAGCCATAAAAGTGCCTGTCCTCTAATACCGTATTTTTCACATTTATTTAGTAAAGTACTATGATTCACCATATCAAAGGCTTTTGTCATATCAAAAAATACGGCCACTATTGGCACCTTATTATCAATATTCTCAACTATATTTTGAATTAATGAAAATGCAGCAAGTGTTGTAGATTTATTTTTTTGAAATCCGTTTTGTTCCTTACAAATTATATTGTGCTTTCCTATAAAACTTAAGAGTCTTGACTTAAAGGCCTTTTCAAAAATTTTTGATATTATAGGTACAAGGGTAATAGGTCTATAGTTATTTAAATCTAGCTTATCGTTTTTCTTGTATAAAGGTTTTACTATAGAGTACTTTAGTTTAGTGGGAAATGTACCACTTGTAAAAGACATATTAATTAAATATGTCAGTACTGTAGTCAGAATTGTTGCACATGACTTTAATACGTAAGTTGATATATTGTCGAATCCTACTGATTTCGTATTATTTAGACTCATCAATATTCTATATATTTCAATTTCAGTACACGGATAAAGAAAAAGGCTACTGCTTACGGTATTACAGATTTTCGGTGGAGTTTTTTTTATAGGTGATTTATTGGAAAGACTTATAAAGTAGTTATTAAAAGAATTCGCAATGACTTTCGGATTATTTTCAATTGTTCCGTTATGTAATATAGTGTCTATACCTCTATATATTTTAACGCTATCTGTTTTATCTTTAATTACATCCCATGCCGCTTTACATTTGTTTTTGGCTTTATCTATGGATTTGAAATTCGATATCCTTTGAGATGCAGATATACATGATTTTAAAATTTTATCATACTTTTTTAACCGGTATTTTGTAGAGTTTGTTTTATTTTTATAGAATTCTGATCTTAATTTTCGTTTTGTAATCGTAGATTTTTTAATTCCAGGTGTAATCCATTTAGGTTTAGACGTATTTGTTTTAACTTTGAGTCTAATTTCAGGAAAGCAAAGATCATAATACATGCTCAATAAATCATGAAATATGTTAAATGCAGAATTCAGATCCTTTTCATCATATACTTCACGCCATGAAATGCTAGATATACATTGTTTGAATTTTTTAATATTATTATTATTGTAGTCCCTTTTCATAGTATACCAGTAATCGATGAATCTTTTCTTTTTAGGTATTTTATATTCCAGAATTTGGCATGTATTGTGATCAGATAAATGTACCTGATGAGTGGAGCCTTTACTATCAGGAATGTTACTCATAATAAGGTCAATGCAGGTCTTAAGCCTCGTCGGTTCTTTAATATGTAATGTAAGATTGTAATTTGATAGAAGATTTTTCAATTGTTTAGATTTATTGCTATCAATTAATATATTTATATTACGGTCACCTGTTATAATAAATTTTGTTTTATTCATTTTTGATGTCAATTTGTATAATAAAATGTCAAGTTTGCTAAAAAATGAATCGAAATTATAATAATCTGGTATTCTATATAAACATATTATTACACTATTAAAATCTGGTACTTCTATTCCACAGCATTCAAATGTCACAATTAAAATTGACATGTCAGTACATATTTTTAATATTTTAAATTGAATTTGCTTTTTTATTAATATGCAAACCCCTCCCCTTTTTTGATTTCTACTAAATGAAGATGCGACATTGTATTCTTTTAGGATTATGTTTGCCTCACTTCCCTTTTTAACAAAAGTTTCTGAAAGACATAAGATGTCAATAAAAGTATTTTTATCTTTGAATTCACTTAAACACAATTCTACGCTATTCAGTTTACCTAGAAGTCCCTGTATATTTTGATGTAGCAAGATGATATATATTATTTTGATTTATAGTTTTGGTCTCGAAATGAATTATTCAATCGTTTTTTTGTTGTCTCTGAATTTTTACTTGTGTTAATTTGGTCATTACTGATTTTTTTAAAATAGAAGGGTATTGTTCCTTTTTTAGGCAAAGTTGGTGTGGAACTAGGGATTGAGTATTTTATATACCATTTATGGCGTAAGAGTCCAACAGTACTGTTATTAATATTTTTTTTAACATATTGTTTTTTAAACATTGGTAAATATTGGTTTTCATAGTCAAGTGTATCTATATAGTAGTTTAATCTTTGACACAGTGTTTTTAAATAAGTATGATGATTAAAATTATTATCATTATTATAAATATATTTACAATTTATGAAATTATGACTTATATATTTAAGCCAACTATTCAATTTCGATTCATTTAAGTAGTTATTTTTATTTACTCCCAATATAATTACATTACTCTTGTTTAAGTATTTCAAAACTGAAGATATTTCGACTTGCAACTTTACGATATTATTATCATTTTCGCCAACGCCAATCACAACGTAATCATTTTTTGATGGATGCAGTTTATAGCAAGATTGTAATATGTCTCTGGTGAGCGCGTTAGGTTTGGTAACACTTGAAACTGTGTACTTATTATATTGTGTATTTTCTCTGGATGAAATTAGTTGCGAAGCCAATCCAACACATTGCTGGTCACCAACTATAAAAATACGTTTCTCTGACTTTTTGTTGTTCTGAATATTGTCAATTGATTGCTTTGTCACTGATTGTGTCTTGCTTGATAAATTTACTTGTTTGTCATCATGTTGCATCAGGTTGAAATTATCATGTATATAGGAGAGGTTTCCATAGTGAAACATCTTAGAAGTTGGAGTTTCACAATCGAAATTAAGTTTTGTTTTTTTTATGTTCTCCTTTCTAAAGATTTTGTGCTTTAGCTTCTTACTGCGTGTTGAGCCTGTCAGTATAGCATTCATATTACTAATTAGTGATTGCTTTTGGTCAAGTTCCTTTTTAAGCGTTGATATTTCCAATAATAATTCGTCAATTTGGATGTTAGCACTCTCTAACTGAATTTTTAAAGTATCTCGTTCCTGTATAAAATCCTCCATATCATAATTTAATCCTGTTGATATATCTGGAAGGCTTGATGCTTTGTGAAATTCATTTCCACTACTAGTCGATGAGTAGGAACTGTTGTGTGTAAAATTCTGCATCGGCTTGCGTTTGGTAATATTCTCAAAACTCATTTTTATTATTTATTATTAACTACAGTTAATAATAAATAAGTATTATGCACAGAGTAAAAGAAAAATAATATTCTGTTAAAAAAAAAAAAAATCTTAACTTTAGGTTGTAGCGAACCCAGGATCAAAGTGTCGTTCCAAATTAAATATTACAATGCGTTGTCCACTACGCCATCCAGTACCTCAGACGTGGTATTGAAAATTAGCTTCGTTAGGTGTTATTGTTACGTTTGTAGTGCAGTTAAATGTTTGTGCGATGACTCACTGAAGATAGGTCTGGTTTATTACCATATATGGTGACGAATTTGCTCGATGTTAAGTGCGTGATTCGTGATGACTCACAGTTGTAGTTTGAATTTCTTCGTTGTTATTGCACTTTCATTAATATTGTCGATAAACTATTAAATTTATTTAAAAACAGAATTTGATACTAGTTTGTACTCGTTTAGATCTTTATTTTGATGTAACTTTTAAATCGGAGACAAAACTTTTAACTTCACTTCAGAATAAAATAGTAAGGAGTGTCTTAGTAACGTGTTTACGCGGCAGCGCTTCAGAACGCACGCTGTAAATACATAGCACTGACAATATTAACTGATTACACTAATAATGAGTGCGTAGCGATTTCTATGTTGATTGTCGCATGCCTCTTACTTGTTACACTGTAATTATTTATATAAAAAAAACATTTATCAAAAAGAGCAACACACAAGTTTCTTGCTCATTCTTCTTGTGATGAATCTGCATTCCGAATGAGTGGTAGAATCAAAATATGACTATTCAAAAGTGCTTGTAATGAGTTTATTTGAATAAAGATTATTTCTATTTCTATTTCTATTTCTTATGAACTGACGGTAGATTTGACATATCATAAGAGTCTGTAATAGACCTGCTAATAAAGGTAAATTAATAAATTATGATACAGATATTAATTTGAAAAGAATACGGGCTGAGTTTCTTGTCAGTTCTTCTCATCTCGAAATCATTATGAACTGACGGTAGATTTGACATATCATAAGAGTCTGTAATAGACCTGCTAATAAAGGTAAATTAATAAATTATGATACAGATATTAATTTGAAAAGAATACGAGCTGAGATTGTTGTCAGTTCTTCTCATCTCGAAATCATTACGAACTAATTACCATTAGTAGATTTGACATATCATAAGAGTCTGTAATAAACCTACATGAATAAGGATATTTTGAATTTGAATTTACAGAGTATAAAACAATAGCTTATATCTTTCAAATTATGCAACAAATTTTGATGCAGTTTTCAGCAATAGATAGATTGATTCAAGAGGAAAGTTTATATGTTTAATGCGTAAGTATTATAGTATAGAACAAGCCTGGAAAATCAATGATTTGTAATACGACACATAAACATTCAAAGATTTGTTGCAAAACGCTGAAAATGACTGAAACGAAGTTGAGCGAATCAATAAGTTTGACGGCCACGGTGGTCTAGCGATTTAGCATACCGTCTTACATCCGATGGTCACGGGTTCGATTCCTCGCACGGTACAAACATTTATTTTCATAGGTGTGATTGTTTGTCGGTCTGAGTGTTTTCTATGTTTTCTACGGAAAAAATATTTATGTATTTGTATCAGTTATCTATAGTAATACCCATAACACAAGCTTTAGCTAGCTTAACTTGGGTCTAGGCGCTGTGTGAATTGTCCTGAGATTATTATTATTTATTATTTATGAGTGGTCATGCTCACTAAAAGCTGAATAATGTTCAGACATGTATCAGCGTGGTGACACTTAACTTGGGACTAGATGGCGCTGTATGAATTATCCTGAGATTATTATACATATTTAAAAATACGCAATGTCGTGCTACCACTTACTGTCGCTACCCACTTATACCATCCACCATCAAATAGTTCTAGAAACGTTGCACCATACATCAGGACTTGCATTAGTTGCAATGCAATTATCGGATCAATATATTGTAATATTGTTAAGTGCTATCCACCGCAAGATACTATGAACTTGTACTAAACTTCAGCCTCAGGCACGTTACACATTTATTTATATGTACATATTGGTATTATACATTTGCATTATGAAAATCTAAGCAAATAAAAAATAATTTCTTCATTTAGGACATTTTAGTCGCTTATGGACGTCAAGTTTATTCATTTGGTTCAGTTCAGTACACAGATTAAATTCAGAAGACCTGGAAATTCGATCGAATTCTGATCGAATCAGGAGGTCCGCAGAAGTGACCGACATAGCCCGAAGAATTGCGACTCTGAAGTGGCAATGGGCAGGGCACATAGCTCGCAGGACGGATGGCCGTTGGGGCAGTAAAGTCCTCGAGTGGCGACCACGGACCGGAAGACGCAGCGTGGGAGGGCCTCCAGCAAGGTGGACCGACGATCTGGTCAAGATCGCTGGAAGGCATTGGATGCGAGCAGCGCAGGACCGATCGTCGTGGAGATCTTTGGGGGAGGCCTATGTCCAGCAGTGGACGTCTTCCGGGCTGCGGTGATGATGATGATGATGGAAATTCGATTCTTCAGATAGTGCAAATATATTTGTTCATTATTATTATTATTTATATTCGTCTTGTTTTCAAGCCATATAAATTATTTATTACCAAAAAAGAAATTATATATCTTTTAAAGCAAGCTGCTTAGATGCTAGCTATACACAGTTGCTTTTACATAAATAATAATAATAAATAAACCAAAGCAACACAGCGCCGTCTAACCCCACATTAAGCAAATCTTGTGTGTCGATTTTTTTGTAAATACATACATAACATTCATAGAAAATACCCAGACCGATACAAACAATCACACTTATACAAATATAAATGTTTGTACCGTGCGAGGATTCGAACCCATGACCATCGACGTGGTCTGGTGTTTTGAGTAGTCATGCTCACTAAAATGTCCAGACTTGTAGCGGCGTGGTGGGCCGGGTCATTGGGCTCCCTAAAATATGGTCGAGCGCAGTGGTGGCTGGCTCATCCGTCATACTCGTGAACGGGTGCTGCTTGTGTGGACTGGTCTGCTCTAATCACTATGACTTATTTTCTCTTATTAATTGTTTAACCAGTTGTTGTATATTGAATTTTTTTTTCTATTTTATTATTTCATTGAATTAGTGCTAATCGGTGGTTTGTATTCACACACTTAAACTTAAATTGTAAGTAAGAATAAATTATTTAAAAGAGCAACACACAAGTTTCTTGCTTGTTCTTCTTGTGATGAGACAGCATTGCGAATGAGCAGTAGATTAAAAAAAAAATGTTATGACTATTCAAAAGTGCTTCAATGTAAGTTTATTTGAATAAATGATTTTCTATTCTATTCTATTCTATTCATCGGAAGTAGAGCTGTGTGCTAAATGGCTGGACCACCGAAGATGTCAAATATATATAAGCCAATAACGAAGTATCTAAAAAAAATTAAATATTTAGTATAATCTATAAAGCTAAGTCTAAGTCTATATCTAGGTATACATTCCCGTAGCTGTGAATACACGACTTCGCTATTATTAACCTAATAGAAACAAAGACGAACAAAATGCATAACTTTCCAGTTCACAAGGACTTGAAAGTAAAGTTGTTATTAAATAAGTATACAGTGAAATTGCAGTTAAGGCGTTATGTGCATTTGCGACGAGCACAAAAAAACATCTTTTTATTGTTTTTTTATGTTTGTTTGCTGGAAGAATATTGCTATGTTTAAGTTATTGTTATAACGAAATAAAAAAATGGTTACAATTTATTGTACACTGAATTTATTAGTGACGCCACGGAATGTTCGAGAAGAAGTGAGAATATATATATAGAGTAAAACAAAACAACGTCAATGTTCTATGCGTAACGTTCCAAATTTGAATTTTATAATTTTATTTTTAAATGTAATTAAAAACAAAAAAACATTTTGTTTTGACAGGAAGACGTTCCAAATTTGAATTATATAATTTTATTTTTAAATGTATTATATGGCTATTAAAAAAGACGTTTTTTATTATTTTTTTATGGAAACAGTCCATTTGGGGAATATTGCTATGTTTAAGTTATTGTAATAATGAAATAAAAAAATGGTTAGAATTTATTGTAAACTGAATTCAATAGTGATGCCACGGAATGTTCGAGAAGAAGTGAAGAAATGTACTTTTCAGAATATAATAGAGCGTCGATAATGTACAATTTTTGTTTTATAATTTTGTTTTATAATTTGTATGATAATGGAATGGTGCACTCGCCTGCGCTAACGGTTTACGCTGGCGCGGTACCAGTGGAGGATGATAAGATGAACATGAGGTCAGGTCAGTTAGTCCATCGTGAACAGATTTACCAAGAGTTAAATAGCTGCTTTTTAAAATATATCGATTTTCTAATTAGTATTTTTTTTTTCAATAGACAACATTTTCTTGTTGAAAAAATTGACACATTGATATTTTTTAAAATTATCAATGCGCTATTGTTTTCTTGAAAGTAGGCCCTATATCAATTACCTTCACTTGTAATTAATAAATAAATAATAAAATAAGAGTTTGTTTCCCTAAAAACAAAACAAAAAAGGAGCTCTTTTTTACTCTTTGCAACTGCGTTAAGCCCCTTAAGACGGGAAACTCGAGAGATGGACATCCGCTACACTCTCTTCAGGGACTATCGGATATGGGAAATGTGATGAAGACATTGTACTTACGATAAGAACCTTAGAATGTTATTATTTGGCTGAAAGCAAATTTCCAGGGCCGTAAAAATACTTAATAAAAAAAAATTCTTCACTAAAATAATTTACACACTTTAGAATTTAAACCTTTTCAAAATTTCAAATATAGAATACCAACAAGCAGCAAGTTGGTATGACACTGTGTAACTTTGTGACCTTGATTGAAGTATAAAAAACTACTTACCATTATGCGTTTAGTATTTACTAGGTACTCGGCTCGGCTTCGCTCGGGTGTACATGTGTTATATATACAATATAATATATGTACACCTGGAATAAAACTGTTTATTCCAGGTAACTCGAGTCAACTCTAGTAAACTCGAGTCATGTTTATTACGAGTTAGCACATCTCTACCTAGTATTTATATGTTTGAAAGAGAGAAGAAACGTATTTCGTATCTACTGAGTACGTTTCTTTTTGCAAACGACAGAGCGGCACACCAGGCAACGATAATTAATTAGTTCAATGTTCAACGAAACAAATTACTAAACATGCCACATATATAGTCCAATGAAGCCCATTTATCTCAATACACATCACTACAGATACCCTTTAACTAGAAAGACAGAAACTTTTTCTATATACACATATCAGCGTGTGGGAATTCATTCTTACACGCTGGAACCTAAGTGGTCTTGAACAGTGGGGCGTGAGTCGGGTAACCTCCTCGTATGTTCCTGCCATTGGGAGGCTTCCCATCCTCGTGGATACGTCGGCGGAGAACGGTGGTCTTGAACAGTGCGGTTTCAGAGGAGCTTCCTCCCGCGTACACTTAGATTGTGGAATGAACTTCCTGCCGAGGTTTCCTCATGAGACTACAGCATGGGGTTCTTCAAGAAGGGTATATTAAGGTCGGCAACGCGGACGTGACGCCCCTGGTGTTTCGAGCGTCCATAGGCTACAGTAACCATTTACCATCGGATGGGCCATATGTCTGTTTGCCACCATAGCAGTACGATAAGGTATGAAAACGTAAGAATTACCAGGAGCCCCACTTACAAGGGGATTTTTAGTAATGTGGACTAATAACCCCAATGCCAATAATGTACCATGTCAGCTTGATAACGTTGTTCACCCTTGAAGACCTTAGCAAAATGCTCGAAGACCTCAGTAGATAATCACAAGGAGTAGGTCTTAAGATGAACATGTACAAGACGAAAATCATGTCAAACGCCCATGTCGTACCTGCTCTCGTAAAAATCGGAGATTCTACACTCGAAATTGTCAATCACTAAATATACTTAGGGCAAACTATCCAGCTAGGTAGGTCCAATTTTGAGAAAGAGGCCATATATTTATATCAGTTATCTAGTGCCCATACCACAAGCTCTACTTAGCTTAGGACTAGATGGCACTGTGTAATTTTTTTTGATATGTAAATTTATATAACTCAAAGGTGACTGACATAGTGATCTATCAAAGCACAGCCCAAACTCCTAGACTGGAAGAAGGATTTTGATTAATTCTACCCCCAAGGGGATAAAATAGGGGATAAAATTTTGTATGAAACTTTGTCAATTTTAAACCGATCGGGCTGAGACTTTGCATGCATAAAGCTATTATGTCGTAGGCATCTCCTAAGAAAGGATTTTGAAAAATTACATCCCTAAGGGGATAAATTAACGCGAGCGAAGCCGCGGACTTACTAGCTTTTGCCCGCCGCCCCTTGGGGGCAGAATTAATCAAAATCCTTTCTTAGCGGATGCCTACGTCATAACATCTACCTGCATGCCAAATCTCAGACCGATCCGTCCAGTGGTTTGGGCTGTGCGTTGATAGATCACTACGTCAGTCACCTTTAAGTTATATATATTTAGATTTAAAATATTCAAACATTTTAATAAACTTTTACTAGTTTAAAATTCAACCTACTCTTTTATAACCAGGGTAGAAGCTGAACTCGTTAAATAATTAAGCGCAGTTTTCATTGCTAATGCTAATGTACCAATAACCACTACTATAACTACATATAATGTTATTAAAAAGTTTTTCCTCCGCGGGAAGATAGGGATGTAATTAGCTAATTTGGAATTACTACTTCCTGTTTAATAAGAAAAAACCTTACCATAGAGTTTTGCTTATAAATTTTTTAATAACATGTTTTTTTCTAACCACAGATATTGGTTTTAATCATTCAATCGTGATGATCAGCATTTGCTGGTTTCAAACGCGTGAATTATAGTCTATATATTGACGACCTCGGTGGTCTAGCTGTCTAGTACACCGGTTTGCGACCGATGGTCGCGGGTTCGATTTCTCGCACGGCACAAACATTTTGTATTCATGAGTATGATTGTTTGTATCGGTCTGTGTATTTTCTATGTATAATATGTATTTATTTACAAAAAAAAAATCTATGTATATGTATCAGTTATCTAGTACCCATAACACAAGCTTTAGCTAGGCTTATCTTGGATCTAGATGGTGCTGTGTGAATTGTCCTAAGATTATTATTATTATATTATTCTGATGTATAAGCTATATTATAAGTTTCATTAAAATCCGTTGAGTTATTTTTTGCCTTTAAGAGACATCCAATCATCTATGCACGCAAACTTTCATGTTTATATATTTAATAAGATTTTTATTTAAATAAATATTACTTGTATTTAAATATACAAGTTATTTATAAAGACATATGACTGCTTCGTTAGTCTAGCGATTTAGCTCACCACCTTACTTCCGACGTTCGCGGGTTCGATTCCTCGCAGCATACAACCATTTATATTCATGTTATATTAAACAGTTATATGTTTGTATCGATCTGGGTGTTATCTAGGTATATTTTACCCGCACGAAGTCGCGGGTACGACTAGTATATATGATGCAATACAACAACTGTTTGTTTTTACTCAGTGAAAGATTATTTGCAAAATGGATGACATTACATGTTGTTTTATTAATAACAATAAATATTAACATTAATTAATTAATACAGATATTTAAATGGATTTATGGGTTTTCGTAATGTAATGACATAATTTTAAATTAAATTGAATATGATATAATTTGAATATTTGCATACCTGTAAGGGGTGCAGCATGTCGTGTACTTTTATTAGTTGATAAGATCCGAAACTACCATGTAGTAAGCAAATAAATTAATTATTATTGTTATTATTATTTTTTTTTTTTTTATTATTATTTCTTTATATATATATATAAATATATTACATATCTCCCTTTGATGGGGTAATAGACTTATCATTGCGGGTAAAATCACCAAACAATGATAGTATAAATTATGAGTGATGAAGATGGAGAATTTTTAAGAGGAAGACAAAAATTTGCGGACTATTCTACAAGTGTTTAAAATTGGAGCTTTTTCGAGAAGGTTATTATTATTATTCTTTATTTTTTCTCAGCTTTTGCTGGTTTTCTCCACACTTACGGGCCGAAACCAAGTAAGTGCAGAGTGTGTGTATGTGTGTGCGCGTGTATGTATGCGTGAGTGTGTGTGTACTTATTGTGTGCCTGGTGTGACTGGTGTTATATCATTTATTATTATTATTATTATTATATATATATATATATATATATATATATATATATTTTTTTATTATATCTCCCTTTTTACGGGGGTAATATATTCAAACACGCAGGCCTTAGCCAAGCATGGATGAGTTATGTGATGAAGATTGAAATTTTCTATTATTATTATTATTATTATTATTAACTGTATACAATACAAAAAAACCCGTCATTATTATCATATAGACACAGGTATAAAATAAAATGTATAGGAATGACTATTGGCAATAATGAAAAGACGGGGTAAGTAATATATTAGAAATAGGGTCATACATTGAAAGGAACCACACTCAATCGTTAGGTTCTACAAATTGATGTTTATCGAAATGGCCTCCCAATTAATTAGCGAGAACAGTAGACCTGTATAAGTAACGATAAGTAACGACAAATGATGTACCCGTACGTACTAGTAACTAAACCAGTTATTACTCGTTACTACGGTTCCAGTACGTTACTAAGTTACATTTTTTTTGTTAACAGATACGACCACTTTCTGTTTGAGAGTTGAAACAAACAAGCATTATTCGATTACATCAGATCGACGTCGACGTGGACTCCTTAGAAATTATTGTAGTTCACTGGAACGTGGATAACCTGGTGAATTTATGTTGTAGTTTTATTTTATTCATGTATAGGTAAGAAAAAGAAATAGATTTGGTATACGAGAAAAATGTATATTAGGATAGACTACTGACATATAACAGAATAGAATGAAAGTGAAGTAACAAACGAGACTCTATAAAAGGAACTATAAATTTATATACAAATTTAGAATATAAAACATTTCTTGATTAGCCAGTTACAACAATTTATGAGAGCGCTAACTAACTCATGGCGACATGCTCATTTTATCATCCTCCACTGGTGCCCCGTCAACGTATGTATATTATTAGTACAGGAGAAAGTATAATTACATCATCGTTCATTTAAAAAAACTGTTGATTCGGAACCATTACACATATATGATAACCTTGTTTTTAGGTTATATATTTTGGGTTATTCACTATAGTATCACAAACGAATTAAGTAACTAATATTCAGTACGTAAAATAACTAGGAACGTCCAATAACCATACATGTATAAATTAGGAAACGATTTATTCATGCAAGAGATTGTAGTCGCTTTTCAAGTATAGCGTCTTGTGTGAATTTTTCTCTACGATAGTAACTAGATAACTGTAGTAACTACGAGTAACAACAAGTAGCTATGGCCACAAAGTAACGAGTAACTACAAGACATCCAAAGTAACAACACACGCACATCATTACAGGCCTTACTCATTATTTTGTACTCGATATGTACCGTTCACAATAGCTGTAGTAACCATCTACTAGTCCCTAACTCCTACACAAGGGAATTGTTGAATTCATTTACACATCAATTACACGAGGCACGACCTTCGTAGGGCAGTTGCTAAGTCGATTGTTGAGATGTTGATCCTTCCCTGTCGAGTTCTGAACACCTTTTATATTATTTACATAATACGAGAACACCATGGCTTAGTTATTTAAATTTAATTTGGAATATTGTAGATAATAGATTCGAATCTATTCATTCATTGGGCTACCTAAAATATTTTAAGCGCGGTGATGGCTGGCTCATCCGTAATACTCGTGAACGAGTGCTGATTGTAGGGACTGGTCTGCTCTTATCACTACTCATTCAGGTCCTCAGGTTCCCTAAAATATGATCGAGCGCGGTGATGGCTGGCTCATCCGTCATACTCGTGAACGAGTGCTGATTGTAGGGACTGGTCTGCTCTTATCACTACTCATTCAGGTCCTCAGGTTCCCTAAAATATGATCGAGCGCGGTGATGGCTGGCTCATCCGTCATACTCGTGAACGAGTGCTGCTTGTAGGGACTGGTCTGCTGTTATCACTACGCATTCAGGTCATTGGGTTCCCTAAAATATGGTCGAGCGCAGTGATGGCTGGCTCATCCGTCATACTCGTGAACGAGTGCTCCTTGTAGGGACTGGTCTGCTCTTACCACTACGACTGATTTAATCTTATTGTGTATTTATATTTAAGCCTAAATTAGTGCTGGTTGGTAGTTTGTATTCACACGTTTCGAATTGTAAAATGTGAACTTACAAGGATTGTTTAAAAGAGCAACACACAAGTTTCTTGCTCGTTCTTCTTGTGACGAGGCAGCTTTCCGAATGAGCGGTAGATTAAAAAAAAACATTGTTATGACTGTTCAAAATTGCTTAAATTAAGTTTATTTGAATAAATGATTTTCTATTCTATTCTATTCTATTCATTATGTCTACATAGTTTCTTGGTTTAGTGATTAAGTTCGCTGATTTGTGTAACTATAAAAATTGCGAGTTCCTTAATATCATAAGTTCAGGTATGTTTTTATATTGTACAGTACTGTTAATTTATCTATACACATAAATAAAATTGGAGTGTCTGTTTGTAATATTGAAATAATCGTTTTTTACTACATGCATATGAATATAAATACGGTACATACACCAAAATAACATTTTACAATTTTTTGTCTGTCTGTCTGTTTGTTCCGGCTAATCTCTGAAATGGCTGGACCGATTTTGATGGGACTTTTTTGGTAGGTAGCTGATGTAATAAGGAGTAACTTAGGCTACTTTTATTTTAGAAAAATAAAGTTAAACTCCACGCGGACGAAGTCGCGGGAACAGCTAGTACTTTTATAAAAGTTCTTGTATTAAAATAAACCCATTTCGAGATTCAATTTTCTTGGTCCCATTGGAAAGGTGCCGAGTTTTTCTCGTCTGATGCAATATTGCGATGTTTTTATATTATTCAGGAACAGTTTCATACTTTCTTAATGTTGTATTGATCACTTGTGTCCCGTCCCGGTTCTGTCTGGGTGTTGGTCACTTTGTGGGTTTTGTACATATACACTAATGTTATAAAGCTGAAGAGTTTGCTTGTTTGTTTGGACGCGCTAATCTCAGCAACTACTGATTTGAATTGAAAAATTATTTTTATGTTGGATAGTCCTTTTGTCGAGAAAGCTTTAGGCTATATAACATTACGCTACGACCAATAGGAGCGGAATTGCAATGAAAAATATTGCAAAAGGTTGGGTAATGAAACGCAGACGAAGTTGCGCGAGTCAGTTAGTCTATATATATATATAACTCAAAGGTGACTGACATAGAGACCTATCAACGCACAGCCCAAACCACTGGACGGATCAGTCTGAAATCTGGCATACAGGTAGATGTTATGACATAGGCATCTGCTAAGAAAGGATTTTGATTAATTCTACCCCCAAGGAGATAAAATAGGGGATGAAAATTTGTATGAAACTTTGTCAATTTTAAACCGATCGGGCTGAGACTTTGCATGCATTAATCTACTATGACGTAGGCATCCCTTAAGAAAGGATTTTGATAAATTCCACCCCTAAGGGGATAAATTAACGCGAGCGAATCCGCGGGCAAAAGCTAGTATTTATATAAAATTCGGCCACAATTATTTTAACATTCAGTAAGATTATAGACAAACAATAGTAACCTATGCCCAATATGGCCTATAAACAAAAGAGTATTTGTGTGTGTGTGTGTGTCAAATCTATGGTAGTATGTGTTACGTTATTTTAATTGATTTAATAAATTTTTATACATAATTAAAAAAAAAAATGCATTTGACACACTTTTTCTGTACATTTGCTACTTTGTAGACTTCAGTTGAAGAATCGATTAGATTGAAATTAAAAAACATGCCAATTTCAACAGAGAGGATGGCTTAAAATTATCATCTGCGTGGAATCTAATCATAAATACATTCAAGCAAAGTTCAGTAGCATCAACAGTCGATAAGTGTACGGATACCGTGAGTGCTGTGTGTCGCGAACTGTCGTTGAACAATCTAGTGACGGTAGATGAAAAAACTGCTGTCACCTATCTACATTAACATCGCTGTTACTCCAGTCAGCTCGTGACCACGGCTAGTGCAACCTAGTCGAAACGTCGAGAGAGGTAAATACATTTATTTGCCATGAAATTAGTTCGTGTTAAGACCCGGTTAATAATATAAATAATGTATATTAAACACGAAAAATTAAAAATAACTATAAGTAAGGAGTAAAAATAAATTAATTCAAAATATCTTTATTCATATCGGTCTATTACAGACTCTTATGATATCTCAAATCTATCGTCAGTTCGGAATAATTTCGAGATGAGAAGAACTGACAAGATACTCAGCTCGTATTCTTTTCAAATAAATGTTGTACATGTTTACAATATTACAGATTCATTAAAATTCAAATTTGGGAGAATAGACTGACCACCAGCATATGGTACTGCAAAAATACAAGAAATCTAATCAGTGTTCGCAACTTGAACAGACCAGTCCCTACAAGCAGCACCCGATCACGAGTATGACGGATGAGCCAGCCATCATTGCACTCAACCATATTAGAGGGAGCACATCGACCCGGCCCACCACGCCGTCACAAGTTTGAAATTTATAGCGAGCATAACTGGTTCAACTTGCTACACTACTTCATAATCTAAATATATATAACTCAAAGGTGACTGACATAGTGATGTATCAACGCACAGCCCAAACCACTGGACGGATCGGGCTGAAATTTGGCATGCAGGTAGATGTTATGACGTAGGCATCCGCTAAGAAAGGATTTTGATTAATTCTATCCCCAAGGGGATATTATAGGGGATGAAAGTTTGTATGAAACTTTGTCAATTTTAAACCGATCGGGCTGAGACTTTGCAGGCATACAGCTACTATGACGTAGGCATCCCCTAAGAAAGGATTATTTTGATAAATTCCACCCCTAAGGGGATAAATTAACGCGAGCGAAGTCGGCCAAAAGCTAGTATAATATATATATTTCAGTTGCAGAGTGAGATAGGCAATAAACTCACAGGATATGAGGACTGCTATCTTAAACCTTCGTAACAGTAACGCGTGAGTGTTATCACGAGCTTCATACGATAGTTTTTATAGCCAACGTCCATACCAGCCAACGTCCATACCACGTTGAACACACCGGTTCTCGTCCGATCACCGAAGTTAAGCAACATCGGGCGTGGTCAGTACTTGGATGGGTGACCGCCTGGGAACACCACGTGCGGTTGGCTTTTTAGTGCTCCACCACATGGCTGTCGAGCAGTGCTCCACCACATGGCTGTCGAGCACAACCGCGGCCACTACACGGTCGGCGTATTTCTCGATATAGAGAAGGCGTTCGACCGTGTGTGGCACGACGGTTTGGTGTCGAAATTGCTCGACACCAACACGCCGTCAGCATACGTGCGAGTAGTGGACGCTTTCCTCTCGGGCCGGAGCTTTTACGTTTCGGTCGAGAACTGTGACTCTACCACACGCCCAATCGCCGCCGGAGTCCCGCAGGGCAGCTGCATCTCGCCAGCGCTCTACGCGACGTACACAGACGACATCCCCACCTTGAGGGATGAGCTCCGAGAGGGAGAGAGGGATGTCGTCCTCGCTCTATTTGCCGACGACAGTGCCTTCCTCACGTCGTCTCGCCGAGCCTACGCAGCCGCTCGCAAAATGCAGCGGCTGTTGGACCTGCTCCCCGAGTGGCTGGATAAGTGGCGTACCACCGTTAACGTGGGTAAAACGGTGGCGCTGCTTACCCGCCCCGGGGGCAAATATCCGCCGCCCCTCGTATTGAGAGGCCAGCCCATCCAGTGGGAACGCACAGTGCGTTACCTAGGGGTGGAAATCGACCGGTCGCTGCGTATGACGCCGCAGGTGGACCGGGCCGTTACCCAAGCCAAGGCCGCGCGCGCTATGCTGCGACCGGTCTTGCAATCCAGGCTGCAGCTGCGGACGAAGGTAGGCATTTATAAGACCTACATTCGTTCGCGGCTCACATATGCCGCCCCCGCATGGTACGCACTGTGCTCGGCCTCACAGCGGCGGAGACTGCAGGTCCAACAGAACGCCGCCCTCCGTCTGTGCACAAATGCCGGACGGTACGTCCGTAATGACGTGATCGCCCGCGACCTCAAGGTCCCATCGGTGGAGCAGTTCGTCGTCCGGTTGACGCGCGCGATGTTCTCGCGCGCGGACAGCGGGCGCGAAGCGCACCTGCGCGACCTCGCCCCTCTCCACGCGCGCCCACCGGACGCCACTCGCGCGCTCCCGCGCGACTTACTCTCCACCGAGTGATCACGTCATTTACGTGACGTGGCGGCGTTAAGCCGGCTCGGCGAGCGACTTAAACAGTCCTCCCACGACTCCCTCAGCCGGCTGCTGGGAAGCAGCCGGCTGAGGCTTTACCGGCCGGCCGGCAGGCCGGCCGGTAAACGAACGACGCTGGGGTGGCACACCCCAGCAGTACGCCCGGGCAAAGAGCATATGCTCGAGGCCCGCACCCGGCGGTCCGTAAGGACCAGCGGACGACCTCGACTGACTGAGTTTTTATAGATAAGCCCACCCGTACTCACTTTTTTTTAGAACAATCTTTTATTTTATTATGTAAGTGCAATATAGAATGATAACGTGATATCATGATGCTATATATTTGCGATGGTAATGGTACTATCAGGTAGGCTCGATTGCCATTGTGTGGAATTATAATAATATTTTTTTTTTCTTCTCACAAACATGGATGGCAATAAATACGTGTAGTCAAATAGTCTAGACCCCGAGAAAGGACATAGGGTACTTTTAAAAACAAAAGGGTTGAAAGCGGAGATGAAATGTTGTATGAAAGTATCTTCATTATTTATGTAGAATGGCCGCTATTTTACGCAGATGAAGTGGCGGGCACAGCAGTTGTGAGAAGCTGGGGTCCAAAATATAACCTGTAATACAAATCACTCACATAAAAAAGAACTGTCTTTATTTATAGTCAGTTAAACGAGACATGAAGGTCTTGTATTTAGTCGATAAAAAGGTTTAAATCAAATTGTCCGCACCAATACCTTCCCTAACTCCATTAAATCGATACAGGAGAACACTTCAGTCGACGCTCTATTATTGAGGAATCCCTAATATTTCCAGCTCCTACTAAAACAGACAATTACGTTATACTCAAAACGTGTACTGACAAAAAGATATCCTTGGGTACAGTTTAATTGTAATTTTGTTTATTCGCAAATTTCCAATACGTTTGTTGTGTTTGAAGACAATGAACTCTGTGTTTTGTATATATTCTATTGTTTCTTTATAATGTATTGTTGTTTTAGGTTTGTATTTTAGATCTATATCGGTTATATATATCATTATATAGTGTAAAACAAAGTAGCTGTCGCTGTCTGTCCGTCCCTATATATGCTTAAATCTTTAAAACTACGCAACGGATTTTGAAGCGGTTTTTTTTTAAATAGATAGAGTGATTTAAGAGGAAGGAGGGAGAATCTCGAAATTTATGTTATTACATTACTAATTTCAATTTTTCATATGTGCTTTTATTGGAAATCATTTATTAATAAGCATGACTTCTGATACAAAGACATTGTTTTTTTATATGACAAAACTGGTGCAAATTCTGAAGAGTGTATAAATTTATTAAATAAAATCATATATTATATTAATTACTAGCTGTACCCGCGACTTCGTCCACGTGCAATTTAACTTTATTTTTCTAGAATAAATATAGTCTAAGTTACTCCTTATTACAATTTTATTTTTTTTAAATAAAAGTAGCCTAAGTTACTCCTTATTACATAAGCTACATGCCAAAAAAAGTTCCGTCAAAATCGGTTCAGCCATTTCAGAGATTAGCCGGAACAAACAGAGAGACAGACAAAAATTTTAAAAATGTTATTTTGGTGTATGTACCGCATTTATATTCATATGCATGTAGTAAAAAACGGTAATTTCAATATTACAAACAGACGCTCCAATTATATTTATATGTATGGATTTATTACTTCTATAAACTGTTATTACAATATCTCGGTATTACCGAATAAATTCTTAGAACAGCTTGCAAAGCGTCTGGCTGGCTTCCATTATGTTTATTAATCTTTGTTGACCTTTTTTATAATATTAACCTAAGTTACTCCTTATTACATTAGTTACCTGCCAGAAAAAGTCCCGTCGAAATCGGTTCAGCCATTTCAGAGATTAGCCGGAACAAACAGACAGACAGACAAAAATTGTAAACAATGTTATTTTGGTGTATATACAGTATTTATATTCATATGCATGCAGTAAAAAACGGTTATTTCAATATTATAGACAGACAGTCCAATTTTATTTATATGTATAGATTATAGGACTGTTGTCGAAAGCCAGTAAACAATGTTTTCTTTCTATAAACTACATTATTTACCTGATTATGTTTCAAATACGACTCCTTATGAAATAAATGAAATATATTCATTGAATAAAGAAATTGTATTCATGAATTTCCATAAACATACATTTCAATCAGCAAATGGAGCCATGGAGAATTACAACGCATTCAAATGATTGGCACAACGGGATCAATTGAGTTTTCGACAGCGCCGGTGCCGCGTCAAAAGCGGTCGGGATTTAATATTCGCCGGACTGTATTTGCATACTTAGCCAGTTTGCAGATAGTTCATCTATCGACTACTCCAGCAGACTACAGTGTAGAGCTACAGAGAATATGTTTTATCTAAAGTTGAACTGTTTCCTGTAGTTGTTTCTTTTTTATTATTCGGATGCATTTCTGTCAAATAAATTCTATATAACTTCACGCTATCGCACTGAAAGTAGTGAGAACTCCTACAGTGTAGAGCTACACAGAATATATTTTATGGAAAGTTGAACTGTTTCCTGTAGTTGTTTCTTTTTTATTATTCGGATGCATTTCTGTCAAATAAATTCTATATAACTTCACGCTATCGCACTGAAAGTAGTGAGAACTCCTACAGTGTCGAGCTACAGAGAATATGTTTTATCTAAAGTTGAACTGTTTCCTGTAGTTGTTTCTTTTTTATTATTCGGATGCATTTCTGTCAAATAAATTCTATATAACTTCACGCTATCGCACTGAAAGTAGTGAGAACTCCTACAGTGTCGAGCTACAGAGAATATGTTTTATCTAAAGTTGAACTGTTTCCTGTAGTTGTATCTTTTTTATTATTCGGATGCATTTCTGTCAAATAAATTCTATATAACTTCACGCTATCGCACTGAAAGTAGTGAGAACTCCTACAGTGTAGAGCTACACAGAATGTATTTTATGAAAAGTTGAACTGTTTCCTGTATCTTTTTTATTATTCGGATGCATTTCTGTCAAATAAATTCTATATAACTTCACGCTATCGCACTGAAAGTAGTGAGAACTCCTACAGTGTAGAGCTACACAGAATGTATTTTATGAAAAGTTGAACTGTTTCCTGTAGTTGTTTCTTTTTTATTATTCGGATGCATTTCTGTCAAATAAATTCTATATAACTTCACTCTCTCTCTCTCTTCACTCTCTCACTCACACTGAAAGTAGTGAGAACTCAGAACAATTCACAGAAGTTCTAGCTCTAACCTAAGGAGTGCTTGTGTTTGAGTATTGGTACTAGATAACTTATAGAAATACTTATACATTTATTTTGTAAACACATCTATACATACAAATAAAATTGGAGTACCTGTTTGTAATATTGAAATAACCGTTTTTTATTACATGCATATGAATATAAATACGGTACATACACCAAAATAATATTTTTTACAATTTTTGTCTCCCTATCTGTCTGTTTGTTCCGGCTAATCTTTGAAATGGCTGGACCGATTTTGACGGGACTTTTTTTGGCATCTAGCTGATGAATAAGAAGTAACTTAGGCTAATTTTATTTTAGGAAAAAATAAAGTTAAATTCATAGTGCATAATATAAATAGAGAATATAATTATTTGCGATGACGTGATCACCACTTATTAAAAGTGATGACTTTTATTGAGCATTTATATAACTAGCGACCCGCACTAATAATAATAATCTCAGGACAATTCACACAGCGCCATCTAGACCCAAGTTAATAATAATAATAATAATCTCAGGACAATTCACACATCGCCATCTAGACCCAAGTTAATAATAATAATAATAATCTCAGGACAATTCACACAGCGCCATCTAGACCCAAGTTAATAATAATAATAATAATCTCAGGACAATTCACACAGCGCCATCTAGACCCAAGTTAATAATAATAATAATAATCTCAGGACAATTCACACAGCGCCATCTAGACCCAAGTTAATAATAATAATAATAATCTCAGGACAATTCACACAGCGCCATCTAGACCCAAGTTAATAATAATAATAATAATCTCAGGACAATTCACACAGCGCCATCTAGACCCAAGTTAATAATAATAATAATAATCTCAGGACAATTCACACAGCGCCATCTAGACCCAAGTTAATAATAATAATAATAATCTCAGGACAATTCACACAGCGCCATCTAGACCCAAGTTAATAATAATAATAATAATCTCAGGACAATTCACACAGCGCCATCTAGTCCCAAGTTAATAATAATAATAATAATAATCTCAGGACAATTCACACAGCGCCATCTAGACCCAAGTTAAGCTAGCTAAAGCTTATGTTATGGGTACTAGATAACAGATACATATACATAGATATTTTTGTAAATACATACATATTATACATAGAACACACAGATCGACACAAACAATCATACTCATGAATACAAATGTTTGTGCCGTGCGTGGAATCGAACCCGCGACCATCGGTCGTAAAGCGGTGTGCTAGACCGCTAGACCACCGAGGTCGTCACCGAGGACCATCTATCTATATGTATTATACATATAGATAGATAGATAAATTCTTTATTCACATTTACAAACACGTAACATATATAAGATACAGAAAAAACACGAATTAATAAAAGAAATGTAGGTGACTTTATGTGCCGCAAAAGTGAAAAGGCAGCCAACTCAGCATAATGCTACAGATAACTCTGCGGCGCTGATATTCCGTTGGCTCCTTACTTCTAAATTCTAAATTCTAAATCTCTCTCTTGAATCACTCTATCTATAGTATAAATTGCATTAAAATCCGTTGCGTAGTTTAAGAGATCTAAGGGTACAGACAGCGAGAGTGACTTTATTATAAACCAATAAAGGAAGTTTGTCTTTCTGATTCAGAATTTATTGTATTTACTAAACCTTTGCAATTATTATTCTCCTGTTATGTTACGTATATTCCCAAGAAATACAAATTCTATTATTAAAATGTATCTAATTCTATCAATTCATCATCATCATCATCATCGCAGCCCGGAAGACGTCCACTGCTGGACATAGGCCTCCCCCAAAGATCTCCACGACGATCAGTCCTGCGCTGCTCGCATCCAAGGCCTTCCAGCGATCTTGACCAATCTTGATTCTATCAATTATTCCATTTAAAAATTTTTAGCCCCTCAAATACTAAAAATAATTTCTTTTGGGTTCGCACAACAACAAGAATGAAGAATTCGTTAACAACAATAATGTTTATACAGAAAAACTTGAAATCCATAGCACTGACAATATTATCTGATTACACTAATAATGAGTGCTTAGCGATTTCTATGTTGATTATCGTATGCCTCTTACTTGTTATACTGTAATTATATGTATATATATATAAAAAACATCTATTAAAAAGAGCAACACACAAGTTTCTTGCTCATTCTTCTTGTAATGAATCTGCGTTCCGAATGAGTGGTAGAATCAAAATATGACTATTCAAAATTCAAGTAGAATCAAACTATGCTTGCATGAGTTCAGTTGAAAAAAGATTATTTCTATTTCTATTTCTAACAACTTGCTTCCCCAATTTTTTTATAAAGAGAGCACATTTTTTTAATATACTAAAATTAGTATTACAAAATTAAGAGATCTAAATATGACCTGTTGTTTAAATAATCATCCAAATCGGAGCAGAGCAGAAACACACTGAATTGTTCAGTCTGCGAAATCGGCTGGAAACGTACCAGTTAATAATGCAACCGAACAATTGAACCTAAAAGTTGATATGAAACGAGCAGTCAGTGTACCGGTGCATGGACCACGAGTTTTAGCGTTGGAAGCTCGCCAAACTGCCCATTGGGAGTTTCTGCAAACGATGGAACGTCTTCTACGAACATGGATACTATAACGGCACGTTCCTTTGTAACGTTACAACCGTTATTACAGTTCTATATTTATATTTCAAGACTGACCTGCTAAATATTTCATTTCACTTGAAAACTGTTTTAACTTATTTTCCACTATTACAACACTGTTCTTTTGGCACATTGTGTATATATACAGCATATACTGGTGGTCACTCTATTCTTCCAAATTTGAATTTAAATGAATCTGTATTATTGTAAATATGTACAACATTTAAAAAAAATACGAGCTGAGTTTCTTGTCAGTTCCTCTCATCTCGAAATCATTCCGAACTGACGGTAGATTTGACATATCATAAGTCTGTAATAGACCTACATGAATAAAGATATTTTGAATTTGAATTTGTAGTTTAATGATATTTGATATTTAATATTTTGGACAATTCACACAGCGCCATCTAGGCCTAAGTTAAGTAGCGCTTGTATTATGGATACTAGACAACTGATACAAATATCTACATTATTTTTTTTAATACATAATATACATGGAGAACGAATTTAGTGAAATGTGGAAATTACGTACAGACACTTTAATTTTTTTTTGTTATGGATACTAGACAACTGATACAAATACGTGGATATATATTTTTTGATACTATGTGACTGTATTATATACGTATTACATATAAAAATAATAATAATAATAAATCTCAGGACAATTCACACAGCGCCATCTAGATCCAAGTTAAGCTAACTAAAGCTTATGTTATGGGTACTAGATAACTGATACAAATACATAGATTTTTTTTTCGTAAATACATACATAATATATATAGAAAACACCTAGATTGATACAAACAATCATACTCAGGAATAAAAATGTTTGTGCCCTGAGTGGAATCGAACCCGCGACCATCGGACGTAAAGTGCTAGACCGCTAGACCACCGAGGTCCTTGGAAGTAAGAGAAAGGGGTTTCAAGAGACCATTATACAATCCACTGTTTTTTCTGAGGAGCTGTCGCGAATACTTACTATCCTAGTTATATTAAAAATCTCAATCTTAATAGCTTTCTAAAAAGATGTTGAATTTATCATTTGATAGAAGAACAGCCGCAGTGTGAAAGCACTCAGCGCGGATAAGGGTTCGAGTCCTGTCGGATCAAGATGTTGGAAGGTTAAATTTATTAATATTTAAGGAATCCTGAAAGAAAGGTATGCATTTTAGAACTTTTTCAAATATTCCTTTACTTCAAGTAACTACGTATTATGTATTCTTAGGGGAGGCTTTCTTATTTTAATAGGGAGGTTTTAGGGTTCAAAATAATGGAAATGTTATATTTTTCTATCCGTTTGAAACAGCACTATCATCTGCTCAATCAAAATCTGAATCTGAAGACGGTGTGCTAAACCGCTAGATCACCGAGGGCGTCTAATTTATTTATTTATTTCTTACTAGCTACCCCAGCCCGGCTTCGCACGGATGCACATGTATTATACATATAAACCTTCCTCTTGAATTACTCTATGTATTAAAAAAAACCGCTTCAAAATCCGTTGCGTAGTTTTAAAGATTTAAGCATACATAGGGACGGACAAACAGCTTATTTTTTTTCGGACTACTCTAATGCTGTTGGCCGTAGCTGGCCTTTACAGCTTCACCGGACGTTATGGGGCGAGTGCAGATGGCACTCCAAAACCGCGGAAGGACTTATGGAGCGGCTGAAGGCCAACTCCTGCCTGACGGATACGACTTTAGTCTGAGGGCACCACTAGGGGTTCGAACCTCGGCTCAGGCCGTCGTAATTTCGATCCCCGTCTGAATTGGACGGGGGATCGATCGGAGGGGGGACAGACAACGACTTTGTTTTATAGTATGTAATGATTGCACTATTAAAAATGTTTAGCATTCTATACCATATACTTACGAGGTAGAATATCATTTTGTTTACGCCTTTTATTGAGAAGAGGTCTTGATGTTGTAATGAAACTCGGAGATTCGTGGCTAGTATTTTAATTTACTTGATACTGGGTTGCAATGATAATGCGTATATGATCGTTGATGTATTTCGAATATTAAAGTATAACGGTTAACATATTGTCTATGGCCCGCTGAAATACCGACGTTTCAGTGTTGCAGTATCAAAAATACAATTTAGGCCACAAATTAGAGAACAGATTTTCTTTATATAAATTAAACATATTGTAGTTACGGAAGCCAGATGTGACTCACAGAGTTAATGTGTCTTGGCAGAAGTGGAGATCACTAACCGGAGTCCTATGCGACCCTCGCATGCCTGTGCGAACTAAGGGTAAAATCTATAGGACAGCGGTGAGGCCGGCTATGTTGTACGGAGCAGAATGTTGGCCAATAAAGGGGACACTTGTACAAAAGCTTCATACCACCGAGATGAAAATGCTGCGGTGGTCTAGTGGAGTCACGAGACTAGATAGGGTGCGAAATGAATACATCCGCGGTAGTTTCAAAGTGGCCCCAATAACGGAGAAACTTACCGAAAGCCGTCTCAGATGGTATGGCCATGTAATGCGTAGTGACGAGGATTACGTGGTCAAAAAAGGCTTAAAACTACCCGAATGCAAAAGAGGTAGAGGACGTCCTCCAGCCACCTGGTGGACCAGTATGAACAAGCTTGTCGCCGCGGAAAAATTGCCCGACCCGACAACCCAGGCCAGATTGTCCTGGCGCCGAAAAATTAGGAAAACCGATCCCGCATAAAGTGGGACAGAGCTAAGAGGAAGAGGAAGAAGTAGTTACGGAACCCTAAATGCGAGTCCAACTTTCATGATTTAAAAATTAAATTACAAGACCCTTTCCTACGAACCCATCTAACAGCACCTTAATTAGAGAACACTGGAGGACTGAGTCAATATTGTGTCGGCCACTTTTGTTCAATTTATCTTTACTTGGAAGGAATTTAATGCAAAGAAAATGTATATAATAATAATATTAACAATAAAATAACTATATATATATATATATATATATATATATATATATATATATATATATATATATACATTGTAAATAAACTGGCTTTAAAAAAAAGTAATTCAATTGAGTTTCTTGCCAATTCTTTTCAATTGGATCTACATATATACTGAACTACAGAAAAAATGAAAAATATAATGTAAAAAATTTGACGATCATAAGCGGCTAAAATGTCCTACATGAATAAATGATTTTTGAATTTTAAATTGAATTTGAATATAAATTAAATATGTTAGTATTACATTGTCAGTATGACACTGAAGAAATTCTTCGAATTAAGTAAAATTGGAGTGTCTGTTTGTAATACTGAAATAACCGTTTTTTACTACATGCGTATGAATATAAATACAATACACCAAAATAACATTTTTTACAATTTTATGTCTGTCTGTCTATTTGTTCCGGCTAATCTTTGAAATGGCTGGACCGATTCGGACGGGACTTTTTTGGCAGGCAGCTGATGTAATAAGGAGTAGGAGAGCAGCTACTTTTATTTTAGAAATGAACATAAATACGGTACACAGACCAAAATATCATTTTTTACAATTTTTATCTGTCTGTCTGTTTGTTCCGGCTAATCTCTCAAAATGGTTGGACCGATTTTGACGGGACTTTTTTTGGCAGGTAGCTAATGTATTAAGGCGTAATTTATACTAATTTTATTTTAGAAAATTAAAGTTAAATTCCACACGGAGGAAGTCGCGGAACAGCCAGTACATAAATAAAATAAAATATGTATATAATAGTTTAAAATGTTTGTTTGTACTTTTGAATCATCCTATTCCCATTTATCTCTGTCCACCACAGTTTATGTGACTTGAAGATACAAACAGATTCATACAACCTGATGAGATATTGCTGTTGCATTAGACGTTACGGGGTGGACTCGTAAACAGGTTTTATTGCAGCAACCCCTCACGTTTCCTAGAGCCTTATTAGATACGATACACACCAAGTCCAAATATATATAGTAACACGGCAAATGTTTTGCCATATAAGATAAGTACTAATGTTGCTATTAAAAATAGGGGTTGGTTATAAAGACTAGCTGATCTGGCAACTGATGTTTTGGCATATAAATTAACATCGCTGTACACTCGCCGTTGCTTCACAAATACACTTCCATTACTTTAATGAAAGTCAGGAGAATTAAAACACTGTAATTACCACAATTATCACAATAATAAAAAACAATATGTACATTAATGTAAACAAATCAAAAGCCTCTAACCAATAATCAATCTTACAACGCGTCCGTAACTACAAAACGAAACAATATCGCGTTGTAGAAATTGAACAGCGCCATCTAATGACAACTATGTAAACTAACTTTACAAAAGACGATTAAACATCGCCTTTATAAATAGAAGTTAATGGTAGAAGGGTGAAATTTAAGGTTGAATATAATTCTTAAAGCGAATTATAAAAAAAAACATCATCATCATCTCCCGGAAGACGTCCTGCTGAACAAAGGCCTCCCCCAAAGATCTCCACGACGATCGGTCCTGCGCTGCTCGCATCCAATGCCTTCCAGCGATCTTGACCAGACCGTCGTCGGTCCACCTCGCTGGAGGCCTTCCCACGGTACGTCTTCCGGTCTGCAGTCGCCACTCGAGGACTTTACTGCCCCAACGGCCGTCCTATGAGCTATATGCCCTGCCCATTGCCACTTCAGTTTTACAATTCTTCGGGCTATGTCGGTCACTCTGGTTCTTCTGCGGATATCCTCATTAAAAAATATAATTAAAAAAATTTCTTCAACAAAATATTGTGTTTTACTACCCTTATCACGTAATATGGGTATAAAAAATAGTTTACAGCCTATTCTCAGACCTACTGTATATATATACAAAATTTAATTAGACAGTCCAGCAGTTTTGGATGAGTTTTGTTACACGCACAGTGACTCGAAATTTTTATATAATATTTCTAAATTCTAACTTCGGAACTTTGCCTAAAGGGATCCCTTTTAATAATATATTTTAGTTATTTATTATATTTTTAAGCTTTTTAATTTTAGGTTCTTAGTTGTACAATTAAGTTATGTAAATAAAAATTCATTATCATTATCGACGGCCTCGGTGGTCTAGCGGTTAAGCACAACACTTTGCTTCCGATGGTCGCGGGTTCAATTCCTTCCACGGTGCAAACATTTGTATTCATGAGTATGATAGTTTGTATCGGCCTGGGTGTTTTCTATGTATAATATGTATGTATTTAAGAAAAAAAAATCTATGTATTTGTATCAGTTGTCCAGTACCTATAACACAAGCTTTAGCTAGCTTAACTTGGGTCTAGATGGCGCTGTGTGAATTGTCCTGAGGTTATTATTATTATTATTATATATAAAAAAAATCTAACTAGTTAGAAATATTCGAAATTACAATTAAATATATACTGGTATGCTGATACTACTCATGCGTTGCCATTCCACAGAATTAAGATGATATACGTCTTCTTCTGTAATTTCATGGAATCTTACTCTACAACTGAAACAACTTACAAAGCAAGCTGCTTGGCTGGAATAAGGAGACTGTGGTACCTATGCAGACGACTTTTTAAAGAAACCTCTGCTTCTTTTGTAAATCATATTCATAAATATAAAAAAAAACAGTATAACCAAATTCTACTCCTATAATGAACAAATAATAATAATAGTAATCTCAGGACAATTCACACAGCGCCATCTAGTCCCAAGTTAAGCTAGCTAAAGCTTGTGTTATAGGTACTAGATAACTGATATATACATTTTTTTTTTGTAAATACATACATATTATATATAGAAAACACCCAGACAAACAATCATACTCATGAATGCAAATGCTTGTGCCGTGCGAGGAATCTAACTCGCGACTATCGGAAGTAAAGCAGTGTGCTAAACCGCTAGACCACCGAGGTCGTCAAATATATATGTATATATATATTTGCGCTAAATATCTTTGAAACATTTAAAAATGCTAATATAATATTCAGAATTCTTGAATATTAGATGAAAAAACTGAAAAATGCGGGAGGATAAAATCTTTCAATATTATATACCAATACAAAATTCACGATTCACAATAATGGATTGGCATTTTAAAAGTATTTTCTGCTGAGATGTTCCTGATATAATTTTTATAATAATAATAATAATATAATCTCAGGATAATTCACACAGCGCCATCTAGACCCAAGTTAAGCTGGCTAAAGCTTGTGTTATGGGTACTAGATAACTGATACATATACATAGATATTTTTTTTTGTAAATACATACATATTATACATAGAAAAACACCCAGACTGATAGAAACAATCATACTCATGAATACAAATGTTT
This sequence comes from Achroia grisella, assembly GCF_030625045.1. Classification (NCBI taxonomy): domain Eukaryota; kingdom Metazoa; phylum Arthropoda; class Insecta; order Lepidoptera; family Pyralidae; genus Achroia; species Achroia grisella. The sequence goes on from NW_026712824.1 coordinate 161,618, forward strand.
GTGCCGTGCGAGGAATCGAACCCGCGACCATCGGTCGTAAAGCGGTGTGCTAGACCGCTAGACCACCGAGGTCGTCGAATATATATATAACTCAAAGGTGACTGACTGACATAGTGATCTATCAACGCACAGCCCAAACCACTGGACGAATCGGGCTGAAATTTGGCATACAGGTAGATGTTATGACGTAGGCATCCGCTAAGAAAGGATTTTGATTAATTATACCCCCAAGGGAACAAAATGGGGGATGAAAGTTTGTATGAAACTTTGTCAAATTTCAACCGATCGGACTGAGACTTTGCATGCATAAAGCTACTATGACGTAGGCATCCCCTAAGAAAGGATTTTGATAAATTCCACCCCTAAGGGGATAAATTATCGCGAGCGAAGCAGCGGGCAAAAGATAGTTATCTATAGTAGTTATATAAACTAGTTGTTACCACCGACTTCGTCTGCATGGAATTTAAATACTTTTTTAAATATATAAAATAGAAGTAGTTTAAATTACTCCTTATAATGTTAGCTATCTGTAAGCGAAAGTTCCGTACAAACAAATCTACATATATATATATGTAGATGTAGATTTGTTTGTAACTAAAATCAAACTGAACCCAAGATTAAGATTTGATTTCTCAGTATACCTCTAGAGTTTCTAACAGCCGTTACAATGGGCCGGTTTTATAGCGGTTTCTGAATATTTCAGTGGGATGAAGTGATAAAAAATGTTGCCGTGCCGATTGGCGCGCTGTCTGCAATTGCCACTTATATGTATATTATATAGGTTTATATATTTAACAAAAAGAAGACTGTACAAAGGAATTTGCGTATGTTTAAAGTTATCAGATAATTAACCGTACAAATTCAAATTCAAATTAAAATTCAAAAATCATTAATTCGTGTAGGATATTTTAGCCGTTTATAAAGTCAAGTTTTTACATTATAATTTTTTGCCCTACCGTCCAGTTCGGTATATAGATCCAATTGAGAAGATATGGCAAGAAACTCAATTGAATTACTTTTTTTTTAAAGCCAGTTTATTTAGAATGTATAGGTATTTATATAGGTGTCTATGTCTAACATTAAATGAAAATCCCGAACATGAAAACTATTGCCATGCACGGTCGTCATTCAAGTAATCGTTTAGTGAGTAATAGGCCTTGCTCAGTAAATATGATTTAACAGATGTTTTGAATTTATTTAAGGGTAATTCCAATATATCCTTTGGTATCTTATTGTAAATTTTTATACCTATTCCCATAAAAGACCTATTGACTATTTCTAAACGATACGTGGGGATAGCAAGATTGTCTTTAATATTATGAATATTGCTGTTTTTTGGAAATAAGTCAAGATTTTTATGAACATATAGGATATTTGAATATATAAATTGAGAAGCAACGGTGAGAATATTTGCCTCTTTGATTTTCTCTCTTAATGATTAACGACTCTTCATACAGTAGATCGCTAATTAGGGTTTTTTATATAAATAATTACAGTGTAACAACGGGCAGACAGCGACAGAGACTTTGTTTTATACTATGTAATGATAATCTAAATCGAATAAAACAAGGCATGAAAATCTGAGCTGTCACGGGTATCAGCTGGTTAATTATACATTATAAATTTAATATTGTTTTATTACATTGCAGGTTGTTACATTTGCAGTGAAGGCATATGATCGATGGCATGGGTTTATAAGTACATAGATTACGAGCGGAAGGGGCAGGAAGCTTTTGGGTCACTCGTGGAGGGAATCCGTTTACGAGCCGGTGATCCGTTGGGGGACCGAAACGACTTTTGATATTGCTGCTCCTGCAACTTCGAAAAAAGTACATTTGTCCCTTTACATATATACGCCGTGACAAATCTTAGAATTGGTATGTAATCGAACATTTCGTAAAAGACTAGAATTATATTTTACTGTTAGATATGTCTGTCTATCTATCTGTCTACTCTAGATAAATATCAGGGCTGCAGATTTTTTTTTTTTTTTTTTAATTCACACAGCAATTCACACAACGCCATCTAGACACAAGTTAAGCTAGCTAAAGCTTGTGTTATGAGTACTAGATAACTGATACAAATACATTTTTTTGTAAATACACGCATATTATACATAGAAAACACCCAGACTGATACAAACAATCATACTTATAAATACAAATGTTTGTGCCGTGCGAGGAAACGAACCCGCGACCAAAGCGGTGTGCTAGACCGCTAGACCACCGAGGTCGTCAATTTATGTGTAGCATTATACTGTATTGGCTGCCTTTTCACTTTTGCGGCACATAAAGTCACCTACATTTCTTTGATTAATTCGTGTTTTTTCTGTACCTCATGAATGTTATATATATGTAATTGTGAATAAAGAATTTATCTATCTTTATTACTGTAAGTAAACAATATTTGAAAAGAATGGCGGTCTTCCACAGTGCGGTTTTCCAGAAACTTTTTGCCACGTACAACCACATTGTGCAATCACCTTCCAGCAATGGTATTTCCGAACCGATACGATATTGAAACCTTCAAGAAAAGAGCTTATTTCTTTTTAAAAAGCCGACAACGTACTTGCAATTCCCCTGGTGTTGCGGGTGCTCATGGGCGGCGGTAATCACTTACCATCAGGTGAGCCGCATGCTCGTTTGTCCCGTGTTATAAAAAAAAAAGAATATGATCTGAGTTTCTTATATATGAATACATTAGTGGAAGTATGAAAGTGGCACCGGTGTCGGAGAGGTTGAAGAGTAATCGTCTATCGTGGTATGCACATGGAATGAAGATAATATCCTAAGGAAGGTGTTACATGTAAATATTATTGGTTATAAGGGCAGAGGACGGCCGAAAATGAGATGGATGGACTGTGTGAAAGATGATATGGTAAGAAAGAAAGTAAATAACGAGATGACTGCGAACAGGGATGAATGGAAGAGAAAAACATATTACGCCGACCCCAAATAAATGGGATAAGGAAGAAGCAGATTGATGAGCTGAGTTTCTTGCTACAGCTCAGAACGCACTCCGTTCTGAAGGTAGATTTGACATATCATAAGAGTTTGTAATAGACCTACATGAATAAATATATTTTGATTTTGATTTTTTCTATATTAAATAGTGGTCGTAGTAAAACCAAACTACCGAAAATAAATTAAATTATAAGATTGAACATATTTACAAAAAATATTTTTAATAGAAATTCTTCTTAAATTTTCATAAAATTGCTGAACTCAATCAGGTGAAACGTTCAAACATTTTTATCTATAAAGAAGATTGACAAATTAATAAGATTATATTCAAGATATTTAGTGATGAATTCCCTAAAACGAGGATAATAAATTTAATAATTTCAAAGCACACAAGATTATATAAAAAAAATACTCACTAATATTCTGTTGGTTTTTTTTTCACATTTCTCTTTGCCGCTCTGAAAGTGTTGAGATTAAATCGTCTTTGTGGTTTTAAGAAATGTAGCGTTTCCAAAGGGGAAACCTTTACATTATTGTTAGAACTTTTTCCTCTTCACCAAATGTATTAAAACTTTCATCGAAATAAATAGCAATTTCCTACAAAACCGGGGAAAGTAAAGTTTGATTTCCATTCTTATATCTGACAGAATAAATCTCAATATTAAATGGAAACTTTTTAGAATAAATTAATAAAAATATAGGGCACGGTGTATGCTTGATGACTGTATAACATAATAATGATTAGTGGTTTTGGTTGCTTGATGGTGGTATCACTCAACACTCCTATTAAACACTTAACACTCTTATGCAATAATTTTATTCTCTCTTTAGTTTTTCATTTCCTATATATTTTATGCCTATATGTTATACCTATTTCTTTTTTTAAATATATTAATATTTATGATAATGTAATAGGGCTGATTACAAGCTGTGGTCTTGTTACATGCGTCCTGGCGTATGTCTCGGGCAGTGCCTGAATATCAGTGGTTTGCTGCTTGTATGCAGTATACAATACACTGAGGCGCTGCCTTTTTGCGTATGGGCTATGCACACACTACGTTACTCATACCGTTTTTTGTTATCTGTATTGCATTTTATTTTATCTGTATATTTGTTGTGTATTGTATTTTGTTTTACTTCACTAATGTAATGTGTATATCTGTTTTTATTTTTGTTCTTATTATTACAGTGCCTTGTTTGTGTGTGTGTGCCTTTAACGTGAATAAAATTTTTATCTATCTAATAATAATAAAAGAAAATATCTCGACCTGGCTCACGAGGTGACCGGAATGTGGGGGGTGATGTCCACCGAAATCATTCCAATCGTTATGTCGGTGAACGGTCTTATCCTAACAAGTCTGGAACAACATCTCAGACGGTTGGGATTCCGAGGCGGCTCACTCCCGGGAAAGATGCAGAAAGCGGTGCTCTTAGATTCTGCCCGCATTGTACGCCGGTTTCTCTCCCTGGGGCCCTGAACTCCGGCCGACTGTGCTTCTGCCGGGGGTATGTTGCCATCTCCTCTCCTTAAGAGAGGAGATGAGAATTTTTGAAAAATAAAAAATAATCTCAGGACAATTCACACAGCGCCATCTAGTCCCAGGTTAAGCTATCTAAAGCTTGTGTTACGGGTACTAGATAACTGATACAAGTATATAGATACATTTTTTTCGTAAATACATACATATTGTACATAGAAAACATAGTAACATAAATAACAAGTTCTCAGGACAATTCACACAGCGCCATCTATTACTAAGCTATGTAGATCTTGTTCTAGTACTAGACAACTGATATAAATACATAAGTTTTGTAAATACATACATACTATACATAAAATACACCCAGACCGATACAAACAATCATACTCATGAATGCAAGTATTAGCACAGTGCGAGGAATCGAACCAATAACTATCAGAAGCGATCTGCTAAACCGCTAGACCACCGACGCCGTCAACTTTATTCATAAACTATTTCTTAAATTAATTTGAAGTATTAAAAGAATTAGCGTTTGTTAAAAACGTAAACGCAAGTAAATATTATTGTTATATGAAGCGAGAATCACTCTATTCTCCCAAATTTTAATTTAAAAATGAATCTGTATTATTGTAAACATGTACAACATTTATTTGATAAGAATACGAGCTGAGTTTCTTGTCAGTTCTTATCATCTCGAAATCATTCCGAACTGACGGTAGATTTGACATATCGTAGGAGTCTGTAATAGAGCTACGAATAAGGTATCCATACATTTATAAATTATCGAAAATTATTTATTTTCAATAATTTATATATTCTTCTTCTATTTCTTTTTTCGAGTGGCTCCACTGAAAATCAGCGCTGCAATGACGCGCTGCATCACCAGCTGAGTGGAGTCCCTTTCAGCTCATAGCGTGATATTAACTTTTAAGTTTATCTATATTTTTACTCTGCATTATGCTATGCTGCATAAATTATTATCATTTTTCTTCTCGGCTTTCGCCAGTAGTTTTGGTATGTAGGGGCCTAAGTCGTACATAGCAACGTTATGTATTTAGGTCACTGTTTACTGTTTGTAAAAATTTTTTGACAATCCGGCATATGTTTAGGATAACAGCCTTCTGTAGTTGGCTGTATATATTTGGGGGCAAGTTCAGGGTATTTATTGACTGATGCATCTGTTTCGGTATGACACCTGTAGTTGAGAGGACGATTACTTTTTGTGACTGTTACTTTTTGTAAGTACCAGAGTCGGATTATTTCTGTTTGTAATTCTTTATATTTTGTTATTTTTTCGGCTACCGTATTTTGCAGGTTGTGTGTGTATACAGTGTACAGGGATATCAATCAGGTATCCAGTTCTGTTAGTTTTGTTTATTAGTGTAATGTCTGGCCTGTTGTAATGTGTTGTTCGATCTGTGAGAAAAGCACGATCAAAGTAGAGTATTATCATTATTAACTATTTTTCACAGCTTAAGCTGGTGATTAGTATTATTATTTGTATGTTTCGCTTTCTCAGCCTTTTTGCTGGGGTTTTACGCTTCGTGGCGTATACCACACTTACGGGACAAAACCAAGTAAGTGCAGTGTGTGAGTGTGTATGTGCGTGTGTGTACGTGTGTTTGTGTACGTGTGTTTGTGTACGTGTGTGTGTGTGTATATATTGTGAACCGATTAATTTACGTGATTGGAGTTTTGTCATTTACGTCTATTTCCAGAAATTCGTACAGTTCTACAGGTATTCAATTTTTTTTTTTTTTTTTTTTCTCTCAACTTTTGCTGGTTTTTTTTCACACTTACGGGCCGAAACGTGCGTATGAGCGCATGTGTGTATGTGTGAATGTGTGTGTACTTCTTGTGTGACTGATGTGACTAGTGTTATTATTATTAATTAGACTAGTTTATTATTATCACTATTGTCGCATTTTCTCAGCTTTTGCTGGTTTTTTACCGTGTGTGTACGGGCCGAAACCAACTAAGTGTAGTGTATATTATTATTGGTTTTTTTTCTTACATTTTGTATTCTCGAGTTTCTTCGGTGTTGTAGTTTAGAGCTTTGAGTTATTATTATTATTATAAATTAAAAATCTGTTTCAATCTCATTTGACACATTGGCCATCTAATTCATTTCCCACTCATCTGTAGCTATCGGTTTCGTCAATCTACCTCCCATTATCTCAAAGAAACCGCAAGAACATCCCTTTAGAGATGCTATCAGGCCGGGTTGGACCACAATTAGGGAAGGATCGTATTACCCTCTATCTGAACACTAAGCTCATTTTGACGTTCCCGGAAAGTAACCAAAAGTAGCCCGGTTCGAATCTTACTTAATATGTTGAGACAGCTTAAGGTTAGAGGTTAGGCCTTTGTTAACTTTAATTTACAAATTACTATTTTTTTTCTTTTAGGGATTGTTAATTTGAATCTGTAATATATAAATATAAATGAAATTGGAGTGTCTGTTCGTAATATTGAAATAAACAGTTTTTACTACATGCATAAGAATATAAATACGGTACATTCACCATAATAACACTTTTTACAATTTTTGTCTGTCTGTCTGTCTGTTCCGGCTAATCTCTGAAATGGCTGGACCGATTTTGACGGGACTTTTTTTGGCAGGTAGCTGATGTAATAAGGAGTAACTTAGGCTACTTTTATTTTAGAAAAACTTAAATACCACACAGACAAAGTCGCGTGTACAGCTAGTAAAAAATATTATATATAATTATATTTACGGACCTGCAGGATTGGGTTAGTATACCAGAGTATCATATTGCATAAAATGTACACAAATGCGATGTTGACCAATTCATCAATCACAAGAGTAGATATAGATATGTGGTTTCAGAAAGAAAGTAGCATTTTTTTAGAATAGAATAGAATAGAATAGAACAGAATAGAGAATCATTTATTCAAATAAACTTATTTTAAGCACTTTTTAATAATCATAACAATTATTTTTAATCTACCGCTCATTCGGAAAGCTCATCACAAGAAGAACGAACTGAACAGAAACTTGTGTGTTGCTCTTTTAAACAATCCTTGTAAGTTTTTATTTTGAACAAGTGAAAATTTCTATTCAATTCAATTAAAATCAAAATATGTTTATTCATGTAGGTCTATTACAGACTATTATGATATGTCAAATCTGCCGTTAGTTCGGATTGATTTCGACATGAGAAATGATAAGAAACTCAGCTCGTATTCTTTTCAAATAAATGTTTACAATAATATAGATTCTTTACAATAATATAGATTCATTTTTAAATTCAAATTTGGGAAATAGAGTGACCACCAGCATATGCTATTGCAAAAGCAAAAAGTCTAATCAGTGTTCTTACATGAGAAAGATAAATTATTTATACGTACAATTAGAATAAATCTTACCATGTTTTGACGGCAGAGGCCGTGTGTAGTGTAGTGGTTTAACACACCGCTTTCTTTCCGGTGGTGACGGGTTCGATTCCTCGCACGGTGCAAATATTAGTGTATTCATGAATATGATTGTTTGTACCGGTCTGGGTGTTTTCTTTATATGTTATGTATGTATTTTAAAAAAAATGTCTATGTATTTTGGTCAGTTATCTAGTACTACCGGTACTTACACACAAGCTTTAGCTAGCTTAACCTGGGACTAGATAGTGCTGTATGTATTGTCCTGAGATTATTGTTATTATTATGTAATTAGGAAAAGTACGGTTTTTAGGAAGAAATAGTCTCTTAATGGTTCTGCTTTTCTATGGCAATTACTTTGTTTATATACTACATTGATCTTGTACTATAACTACTCAAAATTTATATAAACTAAGCTGAGTTTCTTATCAGTTCTTCTCATCTCGAAATCATTCCGAACTGACGGTAGATTTGACATATCATAAGAGTCTGTAATAGACCTATATTAATAAAGATATTTTGAATTTGAATTTGGAACACCGTTAGAAACAGCGCTGTGATAAACGAACTGATAAAGACAATGGATTGACAACCTCGGTGGTCTAGTGGTTTAGTACACCGCTTTACGATCCGATGGTCGCGGGTTCGATTCCTCGCACGATACAAACATTTGTATTCATGAGTATGATTGTTTGTATCGGTTGGGTGTTTTCTATGTATAATATGTATTTATTTACAAAAAAAATGCATCCATGTATTTATATCAGTTGTCTAGTACCCGTAACACAAGCTTTAGCTAGCTTAACTTGGAACTAGATGGCGCTGTGTGAATTGTCCTGAGATATAATAAAAAGACAGTACGGTTATATTTTACCTACCAACTTGGGTATCCTGAAAACGGCCGATATGGGTTCAGTAGCTGATTCTAAACTTTCAGGGATAGCGTTAATTCTCTCACACGTTGTACACAAAACTTGCTAACAAACCTATTAAACTGTAGTATAGAAAAACATCCCCAAGGAATAACTTGGTCGTCCCCTAAAGTTACGTTTGGGACACGTTCTCACAACAGCTGCAGACACATATAACTTTCTCAGGGTGCGGGGGTGAGGGGTGAGCGGTGGCGGGGTGAGGGGCGGGGGAACACAGTAACAATGTTTTCAAACTACCCACCGGTGTCGCTATTTAAAAATTATTTATTCTGCGTTACGAGTTGACACAAAAAATCTCATGTATATTGTGAAAAAATCGATTTCACGTACTACACTACGGGTTAGCACAATTTTACAGGACACGAGCTAGCGGCTCGCCTGATGGTAAGTGATAATATACGCATACCTTTCTTCTCACAACTCCTACACATCACTCAGATTTTTTATGTCACCGCGATTAGTCTTTCTAACAGAATGTCTGTAGATCTGCAGAATCACAACATTAAAAAGAGCAACACACAAGTTTCTTGCTCATTCTTCTTGTGATGAATCTGCATTCCGAATGAGTGGTAGAATCAAAATATGACTATTCAAAAGTGCTTGTAATGAGTTTATTTGAATAAAGATTATTTCTATTTCTATTTCTATTGTAATAATAAAGCATAGGGTTGGGTAACAAATAAATTAGATAGTAGGTAGGTGCTGAATGTCAGTCAATATATTTCGTGCCATGACCCATGTCAGTTCGTATTCTGCAAGTCCCAGCTGTCACCTGTCACGTCGACTTCATAGCACTGCCTCATCCGCCGATGATTTATAACCCTAGCATACCATAACTTATGACCCACACTTAACTGTTTGGAACTCCTGGAATTTGCAGGTTATATCCGGCATCGCACTGGTGTACATGTATTAATTATACATATAAACCTTCCTCTTGAATCACTATCTATTAAAAAAACCGCTTCAAAATCTGTTGCGTAGTTTTAAAGATTTAAGCATACATAGGGACGGACAGACAGCGACAGCGACTTTGTTTTATACTATATAGTGATAATAATAATATTCTAGGATATATATATTCAAACAGCATCTATTATTGATGTATTTATAAAAAATCTATGTATTTGTATCAGTGGTCTAGTACCTACAACACAGGCTCTGACCAGCATTTTATTAGGTAAATGCTTCAATATACGAACATACAAACAACTTACTTACTAAACAAACAACTTAATAACGGCCTCGGTGGTATAGCGATTGAGCACACCGATTTACTTCCAACAGTCGGGGATTCGATTCCTCGCACGGTAAATATTTTGTATTCATAAGTATGATTGTTTGGATCGATCTGCGTGTGTTCTGTATGTATTTTCAAACAAATGTATTTTTGTGTGTTGTTTACTTTTAGCCATACCAAAAGTTCTCTATTATCTATGTACATGTATCAGTTATCTAGTACCCGTAACACAAGCTTTAGATAGCTTACCTTGGGACTAGATGGCGCTGTGTGAAGTAATTAAAAAGTAGTGTATGATAATTAATTTCGAAATTACAGTTAAATTGAACAGTATCTCATTATTGTTGCAGCTGCATACTACACGGCAGTACTATCAGTAGAGCTATTCTGTAAGCATCACTTACTAATTCGAAAGTGAGAATCCGAAGTGAGATTGTGCATTGGTTTTCTCTAAAACTCGACAGCGAGTGCAGTGCCACACGCTCGAGAGCGGGATGGAGTTAAAACAGGCACTAGTGACGTTTTTTATTAATACAGGTAATCACGATAGCTCAGTAGGAACTTTATCTCTATATATTTTGGAATAACTTCTATATTTTATTATACTATATATTTTATTAGACTTCTGTTTTATTATATACATATAATAAATCAGAAGTTGATTGTCTGTACATTAAAAAAACAACACTAACAACTGAAGGATGTTACAAATGAAATGGAACACATTTAGATTTTTTCAAATTTTTTGTTTCTCTGTCTGTTTGTCTGTTTGTACAGGCTAATCTCCGAAACCGTCAAACCGATGTAACTCACATTTTGCATGGAGATGCTTACATCCCGGGTCAACATCTTAGATACTTTTAATCTCGGGAAATTAAGGGGAACTACTTAAAGTGAGATAGTTAAAAATATATAGAAACTATTATTAACTTTTGGGCGGATTTAAATTAAATTTTGCATGGAGGTAGCTTACATCCCGGGTCAACATCTTAGATATTGTTAATCCCGGAAAAGTAAGAAGTTCCCGTGGGATAGTCAAAAATCTATAGGAACTATTATTCTGGTACATTTGATAAGTGGATACGAGTGCCTTGAGTGAAGCGATAAGTGAAATGAGTTGATAAAATGCTAACAGATCTAATCAGCTTATTGGTTCAATTAAACTAAACTTTACCAGCATAAGTAATGACATGTACAAACAGTATCTGTTTGTCATAACTCATCTTAATTCATTAATGTAATTTGTATTTTGTTTACAACTAACTGTTACACGCGACTTCGTTCGCGTGGAATTTAATTTTTTTTTATTCAAATTTCACTTCGTTCCCTTAAAATGAACCATTTTTTTTACGAAATAAATATTTTTTCTAAAATCAAACTGGTTGATAGGAATGGCTCATCCTATCCTATCATCTTGTATATAAAATTCTCGTGTCACAGTTTTCGTTCCCATACTCCTCCGAAACGGCTTGACCGATTCTCATGAAATTTTGTGAGCGTATTGAGTAGGTCTGAGAATCGGCCAACATCTATTTTTCACCCCCCTAAATGTTAGGGGTAGTCCACCCCTAAATTTTTTTATTTTATTTTTTAGACAAAATTTTTGGTTTCTATTTTTTTATGATACAACATACAAAAATACATACAATCCTAAATTTTCACCCTTCTATCATCAACTCCTATTTTTTTATAGCGTTTAAGGCAAAACAACGTTTGCCGGGACAGCTAGTATATATATATATATATAGAAATAATAATAGAAATAATCTTTATTTATTTAAACTCAGTACAGGCACTTTTGAATAGTCATATTTTTCTTCTACCACTCATTCGGAACGGAAATTCATCACAAGAAGAATGAGTAATAAACTTGTGTGTTGCTCTTTTGAATAGATATTATACTAATAATTACAGAATAACAAGTAAGAGGCATGCGATAATCAACATAGAAACCGCTACTCACTCATTCTTTTTTTTTTTTTTCGGACTACTCTAATGCTGTTGGCCGCAGCTGGCCTTTACAGCTTCACGGTTAGGGGCGAGTGCAGATGGCACTCCAAACCCGCGGAAGGACTTATGGAGCGGCTGAAGGGCAACTCCTGCCTGACGGATACGACTTTAGTCTGAGGGCACCACTAGGGGTTCGAACCTCGGCTCAGGCCGTCGTAATTTCGATCCCCATTTGAATTGGACGGGGGATCGATCGGAGGGGTCACTCATTCTTGTGCAATCAGATAATATTGTCAGTGCTATGAATTTTAAGTTTTTACACAAAAACATTATTATCATTAACGAATTCTTCAATTTTCTAATAAGCATTTTTACAGAGAAAGTGTTTTATACGATATTTGAATCTTTTCTCAGGCAGATTTAGAATTTACTCTGGTAGTTCGTTGTAAAACCTTGCGCAATTACCATAAAACGAAATGCTAACTTTAGTTAAGTGGCATTTAGGTAAAATCAGGTTGTTATTGTTACGTAGTTTTTATTGGTGTAATCACTAACTCTTTTGAAATTGTCTATATTTTTCTTGTCATCTTTAGTATCACAATTAGAATTCCTGTAGTACAGAGGTTCCCAAACTTTTCTATGTCGTAGACTCCTTGCCATATTTTTCGGTTTTGGGTAAATTGATTGATGATGATTGATGATGATGAGTATATTTTTTTCTTCGACTGGCAACACCGACGACAATTGTCATTTTCAGATGGCCGTAATAATAAATAATTTTTAATTGTTTATCATACAAATATTATAATTTCAATATTGTTATTAGTGATCTAATAGTGTAATTAGTGTCGATTGTTGTTTGTGTACAGTTTAGTGGTGTATTACTTGCAAAAATCGACATTACAAATAGTGTACCGGCCATCTGTCAAACTGTTCGTGAACAACTAAGTTTTATTCAAAATTATTTTGCAATTGTTTGTTGGATTTATCCCAAGAAACTCATAATCATTGCAAGTTTTACATAAAATATTCATATTAAGTTAAATTAATAATAATTATAGTGAAGTTCGGTTGTTGCATACGTCGAAGGAAAAAAATACCCACTAATTTAATTGTAAGTCTTTTTATATTTTGTATTATTATAATTTAAAGGGAAAGAGCACAATTTATCTACATTTATTTCGTTATTCAGTTAAAACGTTTATTTAGATTATCAATTTATCAAATATAACTTGTATATAATATACCTAGGAGAATTTATTCACAATTTTAACACTTAAACTGTATAGTAAGGTTCAGCTGCTGTTCTCGTTGTAATACTTAGCTTCTTTTAGAAATAGCTCACTTCACTCTCCCTAGTAACTATTTATATTCTTAATAATGTCACTATCTACCCGTTCCACAACTGCACGGCAGACAGAGATGAAGCTTAAAGTGGCCCTACAAGAACTTCAGGCATCCAAAGATCTCAGTGACAAGTTGATCAGGGAGAGAGAAGAGAGTGAAGATGAAATTTTAAAAATTATAAATAAAAATACACAATTAAAATCTGAATTATCAGAACTTCATAATAGTCATCAGGAAGTTATTGAGCAGCGGGATCAGCTTCAAGGCCTATTAAGTAGCTTTCACCAATGTAGTGATACACATGAGCAAGCCTTGAGGCGTATCACTGAGTTGGAGCTTGAGTTAAAGCAGGCATATCTTAAAATTAATGATCTTGACACAAAATTTGAATCTCAACAAAGTAATGAGATTAGTAATTTATATGATGAGCTTATTAGTGTCGACTGTATGCCTCCTTCTACTTCAGTTCCATGCAGCCATCCAGTTGTGATTGACCTTACTAGTGACACATCACAGGGCAACTATAATAATAATATATGTATGTTGAGTCATAATAAATTAAAAAAATATTTAAAATTAAAAAAGTTTATAACTAAGACTCGGAGTATATTATATAAACGTTCCAAAAATGGTCAGTTGCTGAAAAAAACTAGTTTAAACAATTTAAAATTGCATGATTATATTAATAAGTATAATAATAAACTAGTGGAAAGCCAAAAGTTATATGACATGGATACAAGTTACCTAACTTCAAAAATAAAGAGTTTAGAATCATCGCTTCATGATTTAAATAACAAGTATACTATCTCACAAAAACAAATCCAGGAGCATATTTTAGCAATGGATGATTTGATTGATGTCAGTAAATACAATGCTGACCGTTTTGAGTCGTTAACTAAACATTGTACATGTGATCATTCAACTTTGCCAAATAATAATTCAGTTTCAACTGTGCAGATAAATGAAGTTCAGGGGATTTGTGTCAGTGACTATAATCCTAAAAGTAGCACAATGGTGTTTTCTGACAGAATAGGCTGTAATTTTGGGTCTATATTGAAGTATCATCTTAAGGGTGATGTATTAAATTACTGTATGCCAGGGGCATCATTTGCACAAATTATTAACAAAATTAAATCTACTAAAATGAATAAAATGACCACAGTTGTGTTATTTTTTGGTAATAGTATTAAATTAAATAGACAGGATATAATTAAAGGTATTCAATATTTGTTACAATTGAATGTATATAAGATTGTATTGTGCGCTCTTCCTTATACAAGTAGCCATTATCATAAAAATTAACAATAAGGTACATTACCTTAATAATTTATTACATACATTGACATGTCGTCATAGTGACGTTTTTACATTTTTTGACACTAATAGTTTTATTAGTGATTTTTATTTGACAAAAGATACAATGTATCTTTCTAAATCTTCTAAGAATAAAATAGCCACTTTAGTGGCTTATAATATTGACTTCATGAACAGTTTACATGGTAAACTTCAATATAAAAATTGTGACATAGAAGAATCATTTGTGATTCTATTAATTTTTGTTTAAATAGTGATATAAGTAATTTGACTGCAGATTTAAACTGCTAACAAAGACAAAGGGAAAGCAATTAGAATTGGTAATTGTTCATCAGAACATACAAAGTTTTCCCGGCAGTGAATTAATTATACAATTATTTTTGGAAAAATACAATATTAACATTATCTGTTTCACTGAACATTGGCTTAAAGAAAGCAATATGATGTTCAGTTTAAATAATTATAATGTTGTCAGCTGCTTCAATAGAAAGTCAGTTAACAGAGGTGGGTCTATGATAATTGCAAGAAATAATATTAAAGTAAAGGAACGTGCTGACATTGTTAGACTTTCTATTGAGTGTTGTACAGAAATCTCATGTATAGAACTAGATAATTATATACTTATATACTTATATGTGTTTATAGGCCTCCTAATAGTGATTATAATGTATTTGAAGAGGTGATGGAGGATATATTAAAAAAAGTATTTAATAGCAGTAAAAAAATCATTGTGTGTGGTGATTTTAACGTTGATATTCTTTGTGATACACCCACATGTACAAAAATTATTAGTTTATTTCAGTCTTTTAATTTGAGTAATGTCTTTCAGGAACCCACTCGTGTAACCGCTACGACTGCTACTTGTCTTGACAATGTTTTTTGTAACTGTGAGTATATTGAAAAATTAATAATAAATAAACTTCCTTCGGATCACTGTGGTCAAGTTGTTAAGTTTAGTAATCAGACTAAAAAAAATACCAATAATAAAAGATCAAAAAGACAAATAAATGCTTACAATATTAATAAATACAAAAGCACGGTTAAATATAAATTAGACTTAGAGTTACAATCTGTCAGTCTTAATAATCCTGATATTCTTTACACCAAGTTAATTAGTCTTTTGTCAAAAGAATACCAGAATATTTTCAAGAAAAGAGAATATTGTGTTAAATCTAAATTTACAGAATGGGCAACAGTAGGAATACTTAAAAGTAGAAACATTTTATTTGATTTATATGATCAAAAAAAATATAGATTTGATGACAAATTTACGACTTATGTGAGAAATTACTCTAAAATTTTCAAACAAGTTTGTATTGCAGCCAAATCTAATTTTATAAATAAACAAATTAATCAGTCCTCTGACAAAATTAAGACCATCTGGGGAATTATAAACAAAGAAACTGGACGGTCTGAAAAAGCCTGCAATCTATTCTCATTAAATTATGACAATAAGTTAATAACAGCAACAAAAGATATAGTTCATATTTTCCAAGATTTTTTTGCTAATATTCCGATTGATATTACATCTTCTCTAGACTCATCTCCAATTCGAGCAAAAACATTACTGGAGGCTAATGTCAGCCCTTGCTCTGGAACATTTAAATTTTCACATGTCAGCCCTTTTCATGTCATAAAAATATTCAAACAGTTAAATTTAAAAAATACGGAAGATCTCTGGGACATGTCAGTTAAAGTAGTTAGTTCATTCATAGATATTGTTGCTCCTTATCTAGCTACTATTTTCAATAAATGTGTTGATAATGGCGTGTTTCCTCAATTAATGAAATTTAGCAAATTAATTCCACTCTTTAAATCTGGAGATAGATTTGAGCTAGGCAACTATAGACCAATTTCTATTTTGCCAGTTCTAAGTAAAGTATTTGAAAAGATTATGTTTAACCAAATGTTAAAATACTTCAGGGATAACGGACTGCTTCACAGTCAGCAATATGGTTTCACTGCCGGCAAGTCTACTACTGATGCAGGTGTAGCGCTTATTACACATATATTCGAATCATGGGAAAACTCACAGGATGCTCTCGGCGTTTTTTGTGACTTGTCGAAGGCGTTTGATTGCGTAGATCATGAAACACTTTTGTACAAGCTCAAATATTATGGTATTAGAGATAATGACCTAAGTCTAATGAAAACTTATCTAGAGGATAGGGTGCAAACTGTAGATATTGATGGTGTAAAGTCTAAGGGAACTAATATAAAAATGGGCGTTCCTCAAGGTTCAATATTAGGCCCATTTCTCTTTTTAATTTATATAAATGACCTTCCCTACATGGTAGAGAAAGTTGCAGATATAGTGTTATTTGCGGATGATACTTCGTTAGTGTTTAAAATTGGTCGCCAATGTAATCAATTAGACGATGTAAATTATGCTATCTCTGCTATACTAAATTGGTTCACATGTAATAATCTATTATTGAACTCCAACAAAACTAAGTGCATTAAATTCACGCTGCCTAATGTAAAACAAGTAAATACGCAGCTATTGCTTAATGATGAAATAGTAAATTTTGTTAATGATACAGTTTTTTTAGGAATAACAGTGGACTCGAAGTTACAATGGGGGCCCCATATTTCAAAATTAGCCAGTAGACTTAGTTCTGCTGCTTATGCAATTAGAAGGATAAGGCAATTAACAGACGTGGCGACGGCAAAACTTGTATATTTTAGTTATTTCCATAGCATTATGTCATATGGCATACTGCTATGGGGTAAAGCTGCCGATATAAATACTATATTTATTTTACAAAAGAGAGCCATACGTTCTATTTATGGTATGGGTTCTAGAGAGTCATTACGTCAATGCTTTAAACAATCAAATATCCTCACCGTTGCCTCACAGTACATTTATGAAAATATTATGTATACAAGGAAAAACTTAGATAGTTTCAAGAAACTTAAAGACTGTACAAGTAGAAACTTACGCAATAAAAATAAGCTAATTTTACCTAAATGCCGTCTACACAAAGTTAGTAATTCATTTTATGGTAATTGCGTAAGATTCTATAATAAACTGCCAGAGTCTACGCTAAATCTTACAGAGAGGCAATTCAAATCTTATATTAAACAAATGTTATGTAAAAAAGCCTATTATAAGATAGATGAATTTATAGATGATAGCAATATATAGCAAGAATAAGTTTATTTGCGGACAACGTTATAATTTTAATTTTCATACTGCTTTCTTGATATATGATAGCGTAGCGGCTTTTGTATTGATTGCCGCATGCATCCTTATGTAAAGTGCGAATACTGTAACTACCATATAGTAATTTTTGTAGCTGTGACGTGGTCGTGTGGAATGAGTAGTCATGCTCACTAAAATGTCCAGACATGTGGCGGCGTGGTGGGCCGGGTCAATGGGCTCCCTAAAATATGGTCGAGCGCAGTGATGGCTGGCTCATCCGTCATACTCGTGAACGAGTGCTGCTTGTAGGGACTGGTCTGCTCTTATCACTACGACTGATTTAATCTTATTGCATGATTATATTTGACCCAAAAAATTAGTGCTTGTTGGTAGTTTGTATTCACACGTTTCGACTTGTAAATGTAAACTTACAAGGATTATTTAAAAGAGCAACACACAAGTTTCTTGCTCGTTCTTCTTGTGATGAGACAGCTTTCCGAACGAGTGGTAGATAAAAAACAAATTGTTATGACTATTCAAAAGTGCTTAAATTAAGTTTATTTGAATAAATGATTTTCTATTCTATTCTATTCTATTCAGATTTTTTGTAAATTTCTAACTGTAGTAAAGTTTAGTGTTAAAAACGTGAAGTAAAAACAACAAGATGACCGCCATCGTAGACCTCTAGCGGTTTGTCATAGACCCCTGGGGGTCGATATAGACCACTGGGAATCGCTGAGTAAATATCATGGGATGTCTATACATTCGAGTGAATACGGAATGGTCCAGTGATAAAAAAAGGGTTACATTTCGTGAGAGATGGATTAATATTACAAACGCGTAGCCTAAACTACTTACACCTAGAGCGAAACTACCTAAGAAATGGCAACACTAAGAAGACTTGGAGTTCTTTAATCTCCTTTAGTTGAGGACTGTTATCAGGGATTTTTACAGCCAACGGTACGACGCTTATCATATTAATGATACGCCTCGGCTTCGCCCAGTTGCTTATAACTTTGTAAAAGTATATAGTAATTATATATATGTTCGCATCGTGACAGGAATTGAACCCGCGATCATAAAAAGTAAAAAGTGTAGGGGTTAGTCAGACTGTCAATAAATTTGTGATAAAATAAGTGCGTAAAATATTTAATTGGTAAAATAATAATAATAATATGTATGTTGCCACATCCTCTCCTTAAGAGCGGAGATGAGAATATTTGGAAAGAAAAAAACTTTATTGTGCAAAAAAAAAAACATATACAAAAGGGACTTAACTAAGGTTATATATCTATATTAATTCCATATATATACAATAGTTCTTAAAACTATTTAATACCAAGTCCAGTGCAGTAGTGTCTAAGTGTCTAAACTAGGTCTAGCTTGTCTCAGACACCATTGTCCTCCTAAAGATAACATGATAAATATACGATTCTTTAGAGTTGAACGAAAAAATAAGACAAATGTTGGGTACACTTATAAATAAAATAAATCGTGTCGTTGAGGCAATAAATGGGTAAAAGAATACAACAGCAAAAAATTTACCGAATAATAAAAAACAAGACAAAAATCACATTCTTTATAATAAAAAAAAAACATTACCAACGGACAGACATAAATGTAACAAAGTTCCAATAAATAGTCGTTCCCTCCATTTTCATGCATCCACGTTCTAGTTGTAAAATGTCTTTACGACATGGTCACATAACAAGCCTAATCCCCTCCGATCGATCCCCCGTCCAATTCAAACGGGGATCGAAATTACGACGGCCTGAGCCGAGGTTCGAACCCCTAGTGGTGCTCTCAGACTAAAGTCGTATCCGTCAGGCAGGAGTTGGCCTTCAGCCGCTCGATAAGTCCTTCCGCGGGTTTGGAGTGCCATCTGCACTCGCCCCCTAACGTCCTGTGAAGCTGTAAAGGCCAACAGCATTAGAGTAGTCCGAAAAAAAAACAAGCCTAGTTATATAAAAAAAAAAGATTTTACTAAAACTATAATTATATATTAAACAAATCAATGATACTCAATTATAATATTCAATTAATTATATAATATAATGATAATAATCAATTATTGAACTCTAATGAACAGATTTATAATTAATTAGAATTTAGGAATTAATAACACAAAACCGATACAATTTGCTCTCTTCTACTCTTAACTAGTCTGCTCTGCTTAGTATTAATTCTCTAGTTTGTTCATCTATAAATTCTATTCCAATCTCTCTCTCCTTTTTTATTCTTTTGTGTACAATCGGATCCTTTAAATTCTATTCTAATCTCTCTCTATCTCCTTCTTTATTCTTTTGAGTATAATCGGATCCTTAAAATTATAGTCTACTCTCTCAATATCTCCATTTTTATTCTTTTGTGTACAATCAGATGCTTTAAATTCTATTCCACTCTTGCTCTCTTTTATTCTTTTGTGTACAATCGGATCCTTTAAATTCTATTCCACTCTCTCTATCTCTCTGTCTCTCTCTGCTTCTTTATTCTTTTGTGTAGAATCAGATCCTTTAAATTCTATTCCACTCTCTCTATCTCTCTATCTCCCTCTGCTTCTTTATTCTTTTGTGTACAATCGGATCTTTTAAACGGGTGCTGCTTGTGTGGACTGGTCTGCTCTAATCACTATGACTTATTTTCTCTTATTAATTGTTTAACCAGTTGTTGTATATTGAATGTTTTTTCTATTTTATTATTTCATTGAATTAGTGCTAATCGGTGGTTTGTATTCACACACTTAAACTTAAATTGTAAGTAAGAATAAATTATTTAAAAGAGCAACACACAAGTTTCTTGCTTGTTCTTCTTGTGATGAGACAGCATTCCGAATGAGCGGTAGATTAAAAAAAAAAATGTTATGACTATTCAAAAGTGCTTCAATGTAAGTTTATTTGAATAAATGATTTTCTAT
The DNA here is from genome assembly GCF_030625045.1 of Achroia grisella. Taxonomy (NCBI): domain Eukaryota; kingdom Metazoa; phylum Arthropoda; class Insecta; order Lepidoptera; family Pyralidae; genus Achroia; species Achroia grisella. Next base: position 182,300 of record NW_026712824.1, read on the forward strand.
TTCTATTTCTCTATTCCACTCTTGCTCTCCTCCTTTATTTTTTTTTTTGTGTACAATCGTATCCTTTAAGTTTTATCCCACTCTTGCTAACCTTCTTGATTCTTTTGTGTACAATCGGATCGCAAAGTCTAAAGCCTATCGAGCACCATTCCCAAGTCACGCTTCCAAGTCTCTTCGAAATTCCCCTCTTAATGCGTTAAATCGCAATCCCTTTCTGTACGTGTTGCTACCCTTTCCCTAGCGCTGCTAAATAAACAAAACGCGAAATAATAACGTTTTAAGTTCGAATTTAGCGGAGCAGCCGGCTTTTTACCTCTGCTGTTTGCTTGTTCCGGTTTAATGAGATTCTCGTAATTAGCTGGGTATCTTTGCAAATGTTCTTTCGCGCCCGTATTGTTGCTTCATATAGAAGTACTAGCTACTCGCCCGGGCTTCGCGCGGGTATATATCTATTATACATATGAACCTTCTTGAATCACTCTATGTATTAAAAAAACCCCAACAAATTCTGTTGCGTAGTTTTTAAGATTTAAGCATACATAGGGACAGACAGTGACCGCGACTTTATTTTATACTATGTAACTACCTCTACCCACCCCAGCTTCGCATGGGTGTACATGTATTATAGATATAAACCTTCCTCTAGAATCACTCTATCTACTAAAAAAACCGCTTCAAGATCCGTTGCGTAGTTTTAAATATTTACTCATACATAGGGACAGACAGCGACAGCGACTTTATTTTATACTATGTAACTAGCTACCCACCCCGGCTTCGCACGGGTGTACGTATATTATACATATAAACCTTCCTCTTGAATCACTCTATATATTAAAAAAAACTTCAAAATCCGTTGCGTAGTTTCAAAGATTTAAGCATACATAGGGACGGACAGACAGCGACAGCGACTTTGTTTTATACTATGTAATGAAGACTCTGTTGTTATTTATTTCACTGACCAAAACCTTTAATTATATGGATTCCTTGATTTAATAAATGGGCTTGAATATACTACTAATATTATAAAAGTTTGTGAGTTTTCTTGGACAGATGGATGAATAGATGTTTGTTACTATTTCACGCAAAAACTATTGCAAGGATTTTGATGAAGCTTTACAGTAATGAAGTTTGTCCTTCGAAACAACACAGGTGCTATTAATTTCAGGCGATTGACATTGCGGTCACGAGTCTGTATCGCCGCTACTGTGGCAGATTACCATCGTCAGTGCCGTGACGTCATAGACACTATTTAGATTTATATTATTACAAGCTTCCCCGGAAACGTTGTTTTGCCATTATGTAAAATCGCTATTAAAAATAGGGGTTGTTGATAGAAGGGTGAAAATTTAGACACATTAGAAAAAAATTGTTCAAAACAATAAAACAAAATTAACTTATTTAGTGATATGCTCATCCCTAAGGATGAGCATATCACTGAGGACCATGTAAAATTGATAGTAGCCGATTCTCAAACCTACTGAATATGAACACAAATTCATATAAATCGGTCAAGCCAGCGAAATAACACGAGAATTTTACATATAAGATTACATACGTGCGCCACCTACCCTGTTCTTATTTGTATTTCTCTATCTATCTAAAGGTAGCCTGGAAGAGATTGCTTACTTCTAAGACCGCCTTTTGAATCAATCTGTATTTTCTATTTTAATTGCTTTTTTTGTTCTGTAATTATTGCCATATAAATAAAATAATATCCTAAGGGGACTCCTTTTGATAATATATTTTAGTAATTATATTATATTTTTTAAGCTTTTTAATTTTTGGTTCTTTTTAGTTGTACAATTAAATTAAGTAAATAATTTTTTCTACAGAATATTACTATACTAAGTATGTTAGTCTATAAAAGGAGATAAAAACCATCGCTCCTAAGAACATCCTTCAATTCTTGTCCCTGACGGCTCTAGGTAGCAACTTCTGAAGAATGGCGAGCACAATAGATCTATGTAGGTCACAGTGCTACAGGTGCTACATACACCTGACCCTAACAACCCAATAAAAAAAATAGTCTATTAGTTACATATTTATAACATGACTCATTAGTAGCTTGAAATATATAAAGAAATAAAAACGATTTTATGTACCTTGTATGCTAAGGAAGTTGGATCTGGTCAAAATTGGTTCCACATAGCCACTGCCGCGGTAAATAGCTATACACTATGAAACTTTCTAAGTAATATAGAGTACAACAGTCCATAATACGAATCCATTCCAGCTGATCAGTTTCAGAGTAAAACTGCGGCAATAACATATATTGGAAAAGTTGTAGAGAGTTTGCCTTTGTCGGCAATCGGTCCAATACGACTCGTTTAGCGAATGTAATGGTTTATTATTAGAGATATTTATGTTAAATGCGTATCTATAACTATATTGAAAATTGGGCATTCTTCTCCCTCTATATTTGAATTAGTTTGTAAAAAATTAAAATTCCTGATGAAAATCAGGAATTAACCATGACGGTTTCCAGAAGAACCCTATGCAGGTCATTAGTTTACTAGCCATGGGGTGACGAGTCCCCTCCTTCAGGTAATTAACCTTGACGGTTTCCAGAAGAAGTGGAGGTATCTTATATGATATTGATAGCAATAAGGTTACTAGTCCCCCCCTCTATCATCCCCTCCAATCCCCTAACTAGCAGACATTGAACATAGACATTTTTTAAGTATCTGGTTAAATCCGAGTTAATGGGGTAAATAAGGGTAGACATACATAGTCTTTTTTAGGTATCTGATCGAATGTAGATATAAAACTTTCATAGTTATATACTATTTAAAAGCAATATATAGTATTTTTAGTTTTTACTACCTGCATCCGCTACTTCGTTCGCGTGGAATTTAACTTTATTTTTCTAAAATAAAAGTAGCGTAATTTACTCCTTATTACATCAGCTAATAGCCAAAAACAGTGCCGTCAAAATCGGTCCAGCCATTTCAGAAATTAGCCGGAACAAACAGACAGACAGACAGACAAAAAATAAAAACTGTTATTTTGGTGTATGTACCGTATTTATATTCATATGCATGTAGTAAAAAACGGTATATCAAGTTTTTTTTTTATTTTGTGGTCTAAGTGGAATCGAGAGGTATACCAGCGAAATCTGTTTACAATCTTTTAAAAGAGCTTAGATATTTACTTTATTTACCTCAATAAAATAAATATCTATCAAAAATACATATATAATAGGTACATAGGCTACTTTTATTTTAGAAATTTGTAATTTATATAAAAAATGTTAAATTCCACTCGAACGAAGTCGCCTGTAACAGTTAGTTGTAAACAAAATACAAATTACATTAATGCATTACAATAATATGAATTTAATATTCCATTTTGGGTGAACACCTTTATTATTTATGAATTACGTTATCACAGTAATTATTGGGGATAATTAATGCTAAATAGCAAGCAATTGTGAATTGGGACGAGTTATGACAAAAGTTATGAATACGAATGTTTGTACCGTGCGAGGAATCGAACCCGCTGCGATCGGTTGTAGAGTGGTGTCACAGGCCGTAAGGCCATCACCGTGTAATTGGAAACAAAGTTACTTACCTAAAAACCTCGTTGTGTATATTTATTAGAGATTTTCCGTAAATTTTTGTTGCCTTTGTAACAGATCCATGTCACATTTTACACCCAAGCGTTGTAAATTACAATTTAGAGTAACCAACTTTTATGTTTTTTCAGGATTTAATAGAAATAGAAATAATATTTAATGAAATAAACTAAATACAAGTAATTTTGAATAGTCATATATTTTATTCTACCACTCATACGGAACGCAGACTTGTCACAAGAAGAATGAGCAAGAAACTTGTGGATTGCTCTTTTGAATAGATATTTAAAATAAATAATTACACAATAACAAGTAAGAGGCATGCGATAATCAACATAGAAATCGCTATCATCTTTAGTGCAATCAGATAATATTGTCAGAGCTATGAATTTTAATTATTTTCTATAAATAATAAAAAAACATGGACGGACACAAAATAGAAATAGAAATAGAAATAATCTTTATTCAAATAAACTCATTACAAGCTCTTTTGAATAGTCATATTTTGATTCTACCACTCATTCGGAATGCAGATTCATCACAAGAAGAATGAGCAAGAAACTTGTGTGTTGCTCTTTTTAATGTTGTGATTCTGCAGATCTACAGACATTCTGTTAGAAAGACTAATCGCGGTGACATAAAAAATCTGAGTGATGTGTAGGAGTTGTGAGAAGAAAGGTATGCGTATATTATCACTTACCATCAGGCGAGCCGCTAGCTCGTGTCCTGTAAAATTGTGCTAACCCGTAGACGTGAAATCGATTTTTTTCACAATATACATGAGATTTTTTGTGTCAACTCGTAACGCAGAATAAATAATTTTTAAATAGCATCAACAAGAAACATCTATTAAAACTTGCTCTTTTTAATAGATGTTTTTTTTATATAAATAATCAGCTTTCGACGTACGACGAAAGCAGCATTTTTGGCTGCAGCTGACCTTTATAACTTCACCGAATGGTAGGAGGCGAGTGCAGATGGCACTCCAAACGGAAGGGCTTATGAAACGGCTGAAGCCCATCCTGCATGGCGCATACCACTTAACTCCGAGATCGTTTAAGTTAAATAATTCAAAGTGAAAATGAAGCATAGAAAGACGATGCCAGCATTATCTTTCTATGCTTTTATCGTTTGTATCCTGGTATATTTTTTTTTTAGTGGTATAGAGCCTACCACAAGCTCTGCTTAGCTTAAGTTTATATGACAATATGTGAATATTCCTGACAGAAAATATTTTCGTAGAAAATTCGACGGTACACAAACACCGCGAGAATATCGGACATCCCGATTAAGGTAGAACATTTGGTAACCCTAGTCGGAATGTATTCTCTCCAGATTTATAACAGGTGTTTAATATGACGAGGATATTCATATGAAACCTGTCTCATGTCCTCAATAACCCTGACCCGGCCCTACTTTATAGTACCCTAAATAACTCAGTGAGATTCTCTTTTAAAACAATGTATGTATAGCAAATCAAATATCATTTAATCAAGTTGGACATTTTAGCCGCTTGTGAACGTCAAGTTTTTTTTATTATTTTTTTTCCTACCATCCAGTTCTGTATACAGATTCAATTGAGAAGAACAGTTTATTTACAATGTATATTTATATATATTTACAATGTATTGTGTATATTTACAAATATTTATTTATATTTACAATGTATATTTATAGTGTCTATGTTTAACATTAAATGAAAATCTCGTACATGAACAACTATTGCCATGACTGTTGATTGTGTGTAAATTTATTCTAATTTAGCAATGCAACATAAATAAATAAATAACCACAACAAAATTACAATTACAGTAAATATAATAAATACTAGCTACTCGCCTCGGCTTCGCTCGGGTGTACATGTATTATACATATATACCTTCCTCTTGAATCACTCTATCTATTAAAAAACCGCTTCAAAATCCGTTGCGTTGTTTTAAAGATTTAAGCATACATAGGGACGGACAGACAGCGACAGCGACTTTGTTTTATACTATATAATAATGATATAAATTTCAAAAAGAAAAAGGATATTTTAGCGAGTTATAAATATATAATCTGGAATCTATAAGACAAGGGTTAAGTTGGTAAATATAAATTGATATTGAACGAAAGTTAGTTCTGCAGGTCGCCTCCCACGGGCGACGGTATGAGATGAAGGTAACCGGCCCGAAATACTAAACAAGTTAATAATACAGTTATTTATACGTACAATACGCTTTCGAGTTACTTTGTACGAGTTACTGATGTTAGTTTTATTATGAAAGTTTTGTCTTGTGGATTAATGACATGGTCTAATGTTTTAGTAGTCAGTACTAAAATGTCCAGACTTGTGGCGGCGTGGTGGGCCGGGTCATTGGGCACCCTAAAATATGGTCGAGCGCAGTGATGGCTGGCTCATCCGTTATACTCGTGAACTAGAGCTGCTTGTAGGGACTGGTCTGCTCTTATCACTACGACTGATTTAATGTTGTTGTGTATTTATATTTGACCCCAATAAATTAGTGCTTGTTGGTAGTTTGTATTCACACGTTTCGAATTGTAAATGCGAATTTACAAGGATTATTTAAAAGAGCAACACACAAGTTTCTTGCTCGTTCTTCTTGTGATGAGACAGCTTTCCGAATGAGCGGTAGATTAAAAAAAATGTGATGACTATTCAAAAGTGCTTCAATGTAAGTTTATTTGAATAAATGATTTTCTATTCTATTCTATTCTACAAATGGTTTGACGGTGTCGCAGATTTGATTCCCGCATGACACAAATATTTGTATTCATGAGTCTGATTATTAGTATCAGTATGGGTGTTTTCAATGTATATTAAGTACTAGCTGTACCCGCGATATCGTATTTTTGGAATAATAACCTTGACCAAATATAGAAAAGAATATTTCATAATCTATCCAAAAAAAAAAGAAATAAAAAGTTTCATCGTTTTAACTTTAAAAATGACGAATAACCATACAAACTTACATTTGTATGGTTATTTTTCATTTTACCCTCCTTAAATTTTTCCCCTTTACTTTCACACAACCTTTCATATTCCCTTTCAACCTCTTACAAACCTTTTTCGCATTAAAAATAGCTAATGTCCTTTCTCGGGATGTATACTATATGTGAACAAAATTTCATTTAAATCGGTTAAGTAGTTTTGGCGTGAAAACGAGACAGATAGACAAACAGACAGATAGATAGAGTTACTTTCGCATCTATATTATTAGTAAAGTAAGGACGTATTTACAAAAAAATATATTTGAGGTTATATCAGTTGTCTAGTACCAATAACACAAGCTTTGCTTAGCTTCGGACTGGATGACGTTGTGTGAATAGATAACATTATTAGGTTAATCTCTAAATTTGTCTAAATTTCTTTTGCCCGTAACCCTAGTGTTACAAGCACGAGATTATATATTTATACCTCCCTAAAAGTCTTTCCTCTCATCGAGACATATGTTACCGTCAACGTGAAATATCCAAAGAATAATATTTAGGGAGACTGCTTTTTTCGCTACCAAATCCAATTTTGTATACCTAAATTGGATTGCTGGCGTGTCACTTAATTCCTTGGATATTGGTGATAAAGTTCAATATTGCTTAAGTCTTCGGTCATGAAATTTTATATGGATATAAAACTGTTTAGCTTAAATATTTTTGGAATACTACACGATGGAAATTGGTCGCATACTCCGAATGTAGACGTACTGACAGATATTATGCCAATGGGGGAGAATATAGAATTATTGCATCATTACATAGTATAAAACAAAGTCGCTGTCGTTGTCTGTCCATACCTATGTATGCTTAAATCTTTAAAACTACGCAACGGATTTTGAAGCGGTTTTTTTTAATAGATAGAGTGATTTAAGAGGAAGGTTTATATGTATAATACATGTACACCCGGGCGAAGCCGGGGCGAGTAGCTAGTATTTATTATATTTGCTATAATTGTAATTTTGTTGTGGTTATTTATTTATATATGTTGCATCAACTATTATTTATATGTATTATACATGTACTGTGGCGGCGCGGGTGAAATAAATATTGTTTGATTTTGATTTAAGTGGACTGTATCTAAATAATCTGACGGGTACGTGGATTGACACGATACACTGTTAGGTTGGTGAGTGAGAACTGCTTGTGAGGATGGAACACAAAGAAAGACAGTTCTGGTAAGATTATATATTTATACCTCCCTAAAAGAGTTAAAGCACGAGATTATATATTTATACCTCCCTAAAAGGAGGCACAGTACCTTTGAATTGTAGGTTGCAGTGCGGCGGCTATCGGTGTCTCCAGGTCCCAGCGACTTGCTTCACAACAATGGCACAAACACAATGGTCTTAAACACACTAGAGCGATGCGGTGGATTAAAATGTTTAGTAATTATCACGAATTACAAAAAACTTGATCTTAAGCGCGATCAAGGCGGGAATTCAATGTCAACTTCAGCGTTCAATTTAACAGTGACGCGCGAGCGCGATATGTCACTTTCGATACAAGCGAATCTTCTCGCTCGCACTTAAAACAAAGGTATGTGCGGGAATAGGAGAGGATGAAGGAATTAGTGTAGTGCCAATCCTTAGAAAATCAACGTTTCGTACCACGTTAAATTATTTATTTCAACAAACTATTACTAATAATTATTATATAATAATAAACAAAAATTTAATGTTATATGGCGCAACCATACTGTTTAATGTAATATTTAATACTCTTGAATTAATTGACATCGTAAAAAAAATTAAGGTTGTGTAGAATAAACAATATTTGAAAGAGAAGAGCTTCTTAGCATTCTATAGATTTACCGTGCGGGTGCCAGGTCCATCGTGTGGCAGAGAGGGAACTCCGAGCAGCTCTCGGGACTTGTGACTCGTGTAGGTTTATCGTATAGCAGAGAGGAAACGACCAGTTCTCTGGACTTGTGACTCGTGTAGGTTTATCGTATAGCAGAGAGGAAACGACCAGTTCTCTGGACTTGTGACTCGTGTAGGTTTATCGTATAGCAGAGAGGAAACGACCAGTTCTCTGGACTTGTGACTCGTGTAGGTTTATCGTATAGCAGAGAGGAAACGACCAGTTCCCTGGAATTGTGACTCGTATAGGTTTATCGTATAGCAGAGAGGAAACGACCAGTTCTCTGGACTTGTGACTCGTGTAGGTTTATCGTATAGCAGAGAGGAAACGACCAGTTCTCTGGACTTGTGACTCGGGTAGAGGTTCAAAGGGCCGATGCGGACGTACTTCAACACTCACCTTAATAGATCGTGTTTCTCTCCCTGCTAAGCCTCTCTTTCTCTCCCAGGTTAGAGCCTGCCTATACAGCTTTAGATAAACAATACTTATTTTAAACCGATGTCAACAAAAGCTGCTTAAACAGAGCTTAATCATAAATCAAACAAAATAATAATAAAAATTACTGAAAGCAAAATATATGTAACTTTGAAAAATTCTTTTATATATAGCAGAGTGTATATATGTAAGTATATATATGTAGTTGAAAAGCTATTTCCAAACAGTTTTAAATAACGAGATAATATCTCAAATATATTATAATATATGTACAAAACCGAATAAAGAATGCTCCCTAAGGGTTGCCACCCCTTAAGAAACTATATTCATCCGTGTCAAGATTAGAGGCCCGGCCCACCACGCCGCCTCAAGCTTGAACTTTGTGGTGGCGTGGTGATCCGGGTCAATGTGTATTAGTCGACGCGGGTTATTATTTCAATGTAAAATTTTATATAATTTTTGTGTAGATGTACTTTCTATTCACTTTACCAACTGTCTCTCAAGTTTGTTTGAAATTGACATGGTTAATTTTAAAAAGCACTTTCGAAAGGAAAACTTTTGTTTGATGTCCTTTGGCATTTTTTATTGATGGCAATTTAAATAATGTTGCTCTTGGAATTGTTAACTTGATCCGTAATAAATTAAAAAATAAATTAAAAAATCATTTATTCATGTACGACATTTTAACCGCTACGTAAAATTTTTTACATTTTTATTTTTCCCTACAGTCCAGTTCAGTATATAGATCCAATTGAGAAGAGCTGACAAGAAACTCAATTGAATGTTTTTTTTAAAGCCTGATTATTTACAACTATTTGTTCCCGCGACTGCATCCGCGGGGAATTTAACTTTATTTTTCTAAAATAAAAGTAGCCTAAGTTTCTTCTTATTACATCAGCTACCTGCCAAAAAAGTCCCGTCAAAATCGGTCCAGCCATTTTAGAGATTAACCGGAACAAACAGACCGACAGACAGACAGACAAAAATTATAAAAAATGTTATTTAGGTATATGTACCGTATATAAATTCAAATTCAAATTCAGAAATCATTTATTCATGTAGGACATTTTAGCCGCTATTACGTCAAAATTTTACATTCTAATTTTATTTATATATATTCATATGCATGTAGTAAAAAACTGTTATTTCAATATTACAAACAGACACTCCAATTTTATTTATATGTATAGATGTATATTTGTTTGGACATCGTCGGCTCGCCGGACTGGAGTCCGCGAGCAATGCGGCGCGTCTCGAGGGGGTGTGAATTGCACAACACCGACCGACCCTCACTTCTGAACTCGTCACCGAATACGACACGCGCGCTCAATACTCCATTCAATTCCATTTGTATTACTGATTTTCAATTATTATACCAAGCTACACTCCATATTCAAGTTTTATTTTAAAGGTGCAGGACCCTACAATATTTATATAGATGTCTATGTCTAACATTAAATGAAAATTCAGTGCATGAACAACTATTGCCATGCACACTCGTCATTCAAGTAATCGTTAGTGAGTTAGGCTTTGCTCAGTAAATATGATTTAACAGATGTTTTGAATTTATTTAAGGGTAATAGAAATGCGTTGTGAAACGAACAGATGTAATACTTTTGTCCATCTGTTGTCATTCACAATATACACAATATATATATATATATATATATATATTATACTTGTCTGATGAGGAAAGTTTTTGTGTTTAAATATCAAAGTTTCGTGGCAAGTTGTGGCTTTTAAACCGGCGTAACCGTAAGTATCTGGTAACATTTAGTTACTTAAATATCTGTTTTTTTAATATAGTCTATGTTTGGTGTTATTACACAGTTTATATTTATGTTAAACTATCTTTGCCCGTGGTTTCGCCCAGTTAAATATCAATAAAAATATTTCCTGTTTTATTCTGATGCATAATATGTATTACAGTAAAGTTTCATCAAAAGCTCTCCAGTAGTTTTTGCGGGAATGAGTAACAGACATTCATACTTATAAACTTTGCGTTTATAATATTACTGGCTACTCTATAATATATATAGTATTATTTTAAGTTTCCCCAAAATTTGAATTGAATTGATATTTGGAATTGGACATTCTAAATATATATAACTCAAAGGTGACTGACATAGTGATCTATCAACGCACAGCCCAAACCACTGGACGGATCGGGCTGAAATTTGGCATGCAGGTAGATGTTGACGTAGGCATCCGCTAAGATAGGATTTTGATTAATTCTACACCCAAAGGTATAAAATAGGGGATGAAACTTTGTATGAAACTTTGTCAATTTTAACCGATCGGGCTGAGACTTTGTATGCATAAAGCTACTATGACATAGGCATCCCCTAAGAAAGGATTTTGATAAATTGCACCCCTAAGGGAATAAAATAGGGGATGAAATTTTGTACAAATCTTCTTAGATTTTGTAGGCCCTAATTTTTTACACACGCTAAACAAAAGTAAAGCCGCAAAAACTACACCTAATTAATAATAATACTTACTACTACGCGAGCGAAGCCGCGGGCAAAAGCTAGTTCAATAATAAAAACCATCAGTTATTTTATTAAAAATTAAAGACAAGTAAATATGCAGTCCAGTGATTAGAATAGAATAGAATAGAAAATCATTTATTCAAATAAACTTAATTTAAGCACTATTGAATAGTCATAACAATTTGTTTTTTACTACTACCTACCACTCGTTCGATTAATATGATATATGTACAGGTTATCTAGACTTCAGTCAATGATCAAAACTAAGTCTATTGGAGCAATAAATTAAGTTGATATTTGAATACCAATCAAGCGTCTAATTTGTTTAATCGAACTTCTCGATTCGATGACTGCGTAATGAAACGGTCACCTCGCACTACCTCGGAAGTTTTGTCGAGTTTTATTTGTGTACAAGCTATGCCCGCGACTTCGTTCGAGCAGCGCACGCAACGGAATAATCAAATATGAATCAATTTTCCCCATTTTGCCTCATTTTTTACTGATGCTTCGCTTCTATTAGTTATACCGTAATGTTATATAGCTTAACTAGTTACTCGACTTCGCTTGGGTGTACATGTAAATGTATTATACTTATATATACGTGAAATATTATACATATAAAAATTCCTATAGAATCACTCTATCTTCTAAAAAAAACCGCATCCATATCTTTTGTTTGTAGTTTTAAAGCTTTAAGCGACTTTGTTTTATACGATGTAATGAAGCCTTCCTCAAAAAACGAACTATACAAATCCAAAAGAATTTTTCAATTCTAACCAGTAGTTCCTGAGATTAGCGATTTCAAACAGACAAACTCTTTAGTAAATGTTAAACTATACTTAAAGCCTTCCTCGACAAATGGACTATCCAACACAAGAACAATTTTTCATTTCGAACCAGTAGTTCCTAAGATCAGCGCGTTCAAACAAACAAACAAACTCTTCTTAACTTAATAATATTAGTATGGATTTTCATCCGCTTACTTTACGGCTCAACACCCGGCCCAAGTTTATAATATCGTTGTGCCCATTGAGACGGGAAATAATATGACTTCACTGGGAATGTAAAATGTAGATTTTATTTGAATTTTTATAAGACGACTAGCTTTTGCCCGCGGCTTCGCTCGCGTCAATTTATCCCCTTAGTGGTGGAATTTATCAAGATTCTTTCTTAGAGAATACCTACGTCATAGTGGCTTTATGCATGCAAAGTCTCAGCTCGATCGGTTTAAAATTGACAAAGTTTCATCCCCTATTTTATCCCTTTAGGGGTAAAATTAATCAAAATCCTTTCCTAGCGGATAGCTACGTCATAACATCTACCTGTATGCCAAATTTCAGCCCGATCCGTCCAGTGGTTTTGGCTGTGCGTTGATAGATCACTATAACAGTCACCTTTGAGTTATATATATTTAGATTAATATATGTATATATATTAATATGTAAATATAAAAATAATTTTTACCTTCCTCAATTATAACGTACTGTTACTGGACTGGTCTGTTCTAATCAGTATGACTAATTTCCACTTATTAATTTGTTTAAGCTTTGGTTGTATATTCAATATTTTTTCTATTTGATTATTTAATAGAATTAGTGCTAATTGGTAGTTTGTATTCACACACTTAAACTTGAAAATGTATGTGAAAATACTTAAACTTGAAATGTATATGTATGTGAAGTAAGAATAAAATTATTTAAAAGGGCAACACGCAAGTTTCTTGCTCGTTCTTCTTGTGGTGAGACAGCTTCCGAATGAGCGATAGATTAAAAAAAATGTGATGACTATTCAAAACTGCTTCAATGTAAGTTTATTTGAATAAATGATTTTCTATTCTAAACTGATATAAATATTAGATATTTTTTCTATAAATACATACGACTGAAAATAATTACGACATATATATATATAAAATGCGCAGACCAATACAAAAAACCATATTTATGAATAGAATTTTTTGTACAGTGTGAAGAATTGAACAGGTGACCCTCAGAAGTGACGGGTGGTAAACCACTAAACTATGAAGGCCGTCAATATAAATTCAATGGGGACATATTTTAGAACCTATAAATGAGAACAAATCCGTCATATATATTTTTTACGTAACCTTAACTGTTTACACAACGCACGCAGCAAAGGCACTCAAAAATTTTTTTTTTCATTGCTGCTCCTCTCCTATTGGTCTTAGCGTGATGTTATAGCCTATAACACTCGGGAATAATATAGATTTCTGATAGTGAAAGAATTTTTAAGATCCAATCAGCAGAACTGGAGATTAGCCCGAACAAACAAACATACTACATAATAATATTAGTATAGATATTTAATTAATTTCATTTAGATCACATGAATTTTTTTTTATACTACTATGTTGACAAACAGGCATACGGCCCGTCTGATGGTAAATGGTTACCGTAGCCTATAGACGCCTGAAACACCAGGGGTTGACACCCCTTGCGCGTTGAGCGCGTTGGCGACCTTTAAGAAACCTGAAATATTAAGGTATATCTTAATATTTAACGATAATAATGTTTTTATAGAAAAACTTTAAATCTATAGCACTGACAATATTATCTGATTACATTAATAATGAGTGCCTAGCGACTTCTATGTTGATTATCGCATGCCTCTTATACTGTAATTATTTATATAAAAAAAAACCATCTATTAAAAAGAGCAACACACAAGTTTCTTGCTCATTCTTCTTGTGATGAATCTGCATTCCGAATGAGTGGTAGAATCAAAATATGACTATTCAAAAGTGCTTGTAATGAGTTTATTTGAATGAAGATTATTTCTATTTCTATTTCTATACCCTTCTTGAAAAACCCCATGCTGTAGTCTAGTGAGAAAACCTCGGCAGGAAGTTCATCCCACAATCTAAGTGAATTATTTTAAATTCCAAAAATAAAAACAACTGTGATAGTAAAGAATAAAGGACATGTTAGGACATGTCACGAAAATAGATAATACAAAGAGGAAATACGAGTTTTGAGGTAGATCCGGAAGGGGTAAGTAAGACCCCAAAAAGATGGATGGACTGAAAAGATATTAATGTTTGTTGTCCGACAAATGGGGTGGCTGCGAATATGATATTTTCTAAAAATATATTACCACAAATCTCATGTCCTCGGGCTCTTATGCCTAAATTGTATCTAATAATTTATTACCTACTAGCTGTTCCCGCGACTTCGTCCGCGTGGAATGTAACTTTATTTTTCTAAAATAAAAATAGCCTAAGTTACTCCGTCAAAATCGGTTCAGCCATTTCAGAGATTAACCGGAACAAACAGACCGACGGACAGACAGACAGAAATTGTAAAAAATGTTATTTTGGTGTATGTACCGTATTTATATTCATATGCATATAGTAAAAAACGGTTATTTTAATATTACAAGATGTATAAATTAACTACTAGTTATGCTACGGTTTCATTCGCATGAAATTCAACTTTATTTTTCTAAAATAAAAGGAACCTACTTTTATTATAGAAAAATAAAGTTAAATTCCACACGGACGAAGTCGCGGGTACAGCTAGTATAACATTATCATTACATAGTATAAAACAAAGTCGCTGTCGCTTTCTGTCCGTCCCTATGTATGCTTAAATATTTAAAACTACGCAACAGATTTTGATGCGGCTTTTTTTAATACATAGAGTGATTGAAGACAAAGGTTTATATGTATAATAAATTTATTTTATATCTTCCTAATCATCATAAAAATTACTTCGCCAACATGCAGTCTTATCCTGGGATCGAATCTAAATATCTATTTCAATTTAATGTAGTTCTGTACTGTTATTTTCGAATTTAATCAAGACTATACAGAACAAATGCGAGTACATAACAATATCAGTTAGTTCTCTCAATGACTACAAAATTCTAAAGTAATTGAAAAATAGAATTTGCGAGGCGCCCCAATTCAATGTCGTTAAATCTGAATTCAAATTCAAATTCAAAATATCTTTATTCATGTAGCTCTATTACAGACTCTTATGATATATCAAATCTACCGTCTGTTCGGAATGATATCGAGATGAGAAGAACTGACAAGAAACTCAGCTCGTATTTTTTTCTAAATAAATGTTGTACAATAATACAGATTCATTTAAATTTAAGAGAATAGAGTGACCACCAGCATATGCGATTGCAAAAAAACAAAATATCTAATCAGTGTTCGTAACCTGAACAGACCAGTCCTCACAAGCAGCACCCGTTCTCGAGTATGACGGATGAGCCAGCCATAATTGCACTCAACCATATTTGAGGGAGCACATCGACCCGGCCCACCACGCCGCCACAAGTTTGAACTTTATAGCGAGCATGACTGTTTCAAGTTACTCCACTACGTCATTTATATTATTTACAGCATAAACTGTACCAATCACAGTTTTCTCCCATTATTAGGTACATTGTCGTGGTCGGTGCTGCTACACCGACCACGACAATGTACCTGTCCCGTCTACATTACGCCACTAAGGAGCAGGACATTGTCGATTATATTCGTACCAAGAGTAACCTGACATTGAGGGTGACGCAGCTGAAGTCGAGTCACAACGCGAGTTTCAAAGCGTTTGTGGCCCTGGTCCCCACCGACTTGCTGCCCACCTTCATGAAAGAGGACTACTGGCCGAAAGGTGTGGTGTATCGGCGCTACCGTGGCAGATTGCCGTCTTCAGTGCAGTGATCACACAGACAATATCGTTGTATTGGTTTTTAAATATTATATTATATGTATGTTAGTCTATAAGGTATTTATAATATGGGCCTAGTTGCCTGAAATAAATGAATAAATAAATTATTAATTAATTAATTAGTTTCTAAAGTGGAGCGCTGGTATTACTGTATCAAGATTCTTTCTCGATACCCTCAGTGGTCTAGTAGTTAGCAGTAGTAGGAACAGATCGCTTTACAAACATTTTGTAATCAAAACTATGATTATTTTCATTGGTCTCTGCGTTTTCTATATACATTATGTATTTATGTATTGCCATTGTGGTGAAAGGATTGGCCAGCCTAGATACTGCGTTACCATATCTAGCTGTTTCCAGGTGCACCGCAAAGGCCCCTATCGTCCATCCAGATGGGCCGCTGCAGGTACAACTTGGTAAAGTGGGGTGCCGCTTCAAGGGAGGCTTGTGACTGCGGAGCGCCATCCCAGACTATGGCACACCTGCTGGCTTGTCCTTTGTGCCCAGCATCCTGCACAAAGTGAGACCTGAGGGATGCGACGGAGTGCGCAAGGGTAGTCGCGGCGTTCTGGGGAAAATATATTTAAATGTATTTGGTTGCCATTGAAACGAAGAAATTCTATGTATTAATATCAGTTGTCTAGTACCCATAACATAAGCTGTGCTTAGCTTGGGATTAGATGACGCTGCGTGAATTATCCTGAATAGAAAGTCCTCCTTATTCAAATAAACTTCAATAAATTTTGAATAGTCATAATTTTTTTTTTATTCTACCGCTCATTCCGAAAGCTGCCTTATTACAAAAAGACCAAGCAAGAAAGTTGTGCTGCTCTTTGAAATAATTTTTGTAAAGATCTTTTATTAAATAATTATTATTAATAAGATCCACCACACTAAAAATCCACAAGCAAATACTTAAATTCTTCAATAATAATATTAAATATATATATAACTCAAAGGTGACTGGCATAGTGATCTATCAACGCACAGCCCAAACCACTGGACGGATCGGGCTGAAATTTGGCATGCAGGTAGATGTTATGACGTAGGCATCCGCTAAGAAAGGATTTTGATTAATTCTACCCCCGAAGGGATAAAATAGGGGATGAAAGTTTGCATCAAACTTTGTCAATTTTAAACCGATCGGGCTGAGACTTTGCATGCATAGAGCTACTATGACGTAGGCATGTTAGGGACATAGGATTTTGATAAATTCCACTCCTAAGGGGATAAATTAACGCGAGCGAAACTACAGGCAAAAGCTAGTTTTAGTATAAAACTAGTAAGAATAATCTAAAATACGCGTTCAATCTGCAAATGACATCGCATATATTAACTATAGAAATAAAACAGTCCCTTCACACGTTGTGGAACAAAAAACTGTAACATTTACAAAGTAAATTCTCCAATGAGTAGGTACATAATTCAGCGATGATCGTGCATGGCTGCCGCAAACGGTGTACTTGTATACACCGCGCGTATTCTGTGCTAGCTCGCGGCGTAAGGACCCTGTCTTACTGAACGGAGCGCATATCTACTAAATTATTATTTTTATATTTTATCAAATTTTGTATCATTTCGCGAAAGCAGAAGAATCACCTTCCAGCAATGGTATTTCCGAATCGATGCGATATTGAAACCTTCAAGAAAAGCTTATTCCTTCTTAAAAGGCCGACAACGCACTTGCAGTTGCCCTGGTGTTGTGGGTGCTCATGGACGGCGGTAATCACTTACCTTCAGGTGAGCTGATTTCTCACCTGTACCATAATAAATAAATATATATTTTACTACTTACTTGGAAGCCTAGCGTTGACTATTTGGTAACTAAAGTTTAAAGCTATAATCGAGTGTTATAGCTAGGAAGCCTTTTGTATTACTAGGGGAAATGTTCATTTTAACCACATAAAACCGTCGGTGTATCTCCTGTAATCGTAAAGATATGCACATTTTTTCTTATAAAAAAAAAGTTTCCAAGCTACTTGGTTATGGCTTGGAACTTTGGTCACCGAACAGTCAACGACTCAAGGAGAACACCGGGGTATTTTAGTGCTAAGGATCTGTCAATAGGAGGCGCTTTCGCAATCATTCACACCACGACTCACACTGAAGTCTAGTATTGACTCTTGGAGTCGCGGTTTGGTCACCGAACAGTCAACAGATGATGACTCGTTCACAGGCGAAACACGTTTCGCAATATGGGTGAGAGACTCAATAACGATTAGAATTTGTTCACTATAAGAAAAAGTCGTAACGGTAGTCAAGTTTCCGCATTAAATATTTGTGATCTCACACATGCTAATTGTAGCGGAATTAAACAAAAATATAAATCCATTAGGTAGTGTTTTTTAGATAACCGGCAATATGACATCATCATCGTCATCCTCATAAATAGAATGTGGGCAGTGCCTGAATATCAGTGGTTTGCTGCTTGTATGCAGCAAACAATACACTGAGGTGAGGTGCACCGCTTTACGACCGATGGTAGCGGGTTCGATTATTCACACGGCACAAACATTTGTATTCATGAGTATGATTGTTTGTATCGGTCTGGGTGTTTTCTATGTATAATATGTATATATTTACAAAAAAAAAATATCTATGTATATGTATCAGTTATCTAGTACCCATAACACAAGCTCTAGCTAGCTTAACTTGGGTCTAGATGGCTCTGTGTGAATTGTCCTGAGATGATTATGATAGATGATTTATAGGTGCTGCCTTTTTGCGTATGGGCTCTGCAGACACACTACGTTACTCAAACCGTTTTTTTTTTTGTTAACTGTATTGCATTTTATTTTATCTACATATTTAATGTGTATTGTATTTTGTTTGACTTGACTAATGTAATTGTATATCTGTTTTTATTTTGTTCTTATTATTAGAGTACCTTGTGTGTGTGTGTGTCTTTAACGTGAATAAAATTTTTAGATAGATAGATATTTGATTTATTTATTAACACAAATAATACAATTTACAATAAAACACAAAATGAGAAATAAATAATAACATAGAAGGTTGGCAATAGGAGCTGCCTCAGCTGTTGCTGATATAAGAAAGAAGAAAGAAAGAAAGAAAAATATTTTATTCAGTGCAATGTAAAAAATACAATATAAACACAACCTTAATGAGGTGCACCTATACAGCGCTGGTTTTCAGCATCCCCATTACTCATTAAAAAAAACTAAGATGCTGGTTTTTTACTATATGCAGATACATATAAATTAAACAAAAAAATATATATCAAATAAATTGCCGTCTTCAGTGCCGTGATCACACAGACAATATTATTGTATTAGTTTTCAAATATTATATTATATGTATGTTAGTCTATAATATTTATAATATGGGCCTAGTTGCCTGAAATAAATGAATAAATAAAAATATAAAAAATAAGATCTATTACAATATTCAATGCTCACAAAAACCAAAATCAGTTACAATAACAGTATCAAAAGGAAAAATAATTTACAAAGATAAAAAGAAAAGCCAATCCAAATTTTATCTATCTATCTATGTATCTGATAACCGTCGTCTATGTAAATGTATACAAATAAATAAAATGTAAGTAATTTCACATTGACTACTTTTCACTAAATGCATGCATGTACGAAAGGTATGGATATTAAATACTTACATTTTTTAAATTTGTCTACTTGTTCTTGCTAATCTCGAAACAACTGGACTGCTATTATCTGGACTTTCACACGCAGATGCGTGGGTACTGTCTCATATGCCGTCAGCGCATTTTGTATTAACATAAAATCTTTGCAAATTAGAAAAATACCTTTTCATAAATTGTGCACAGAAATGAAATTTTTCATACGAAATAAGCACATCATTTGGTGTGTTTAAACCTTAATTATGCAAATATGGTCCGCCGTTATTATTCCACTTTTTATTTGCCTTTTTGCTCGAGCCGGGTGTTTTATGGGCATCCAGAGTATAAAGATGGGAAGAACGGATGGAGATAAAAATCTAGAAAATTAATGTGCCTTCACAGCGCGGCCATTTTAAAGGATTTCATCATCTAACAGGTTTAGTGTCCGGTTGTTGAGCTCGAATTTATTTGTATTTCCTCATCCATTGCGTTAATAGAGCTATAAACTGCGAATGTTTTGATTAAATACTTAACGGTGAACACTAAATTGAATTTGTTGTACATTTATTTACGTTCTTAATAACGATCTTTACTAATGCTATAAATACAAAAGGTTGTCTGTCTGTTTCTTGCTATTTAATGACTAAACGTCTAAACAGATTGTAATGAAAGTAAATATACAGTTGGTATCATAATGATAATATTTCAGGACAATTTACATAGCGCCATCTAGTGTCAAGCTAAGCAGAGCTTGGGTTATGGGTACTAGACAACTGATACAATAACTTTTTTCTAAATACATAAATGTTGAAAATACATTTGTCAATTTTAAACCTATTTGGCTAATACTGCATGCATAAAGCTACTAGGGGAAGCCTACGTCATAACGTAGGCTTCCCCTAAGAAAGGATTTTGATTAATTCCACCCCTAAGGGGATAAAATAGTGGATGTAAGTTTGTATAAATCTTCTTAGATTTTCGACTGATTGAACTGAAATTACGGATTGGAGCTACAGTGATGAAGGCCTTCGCTTAAATAGGTTTTTGATAAATTCAACCCCCATGGGGATAAAATAAGGGATGATGCAGGATGTAAATGTATTACTTTGAACCTATCAGTACCTAATAGAACGAACAAAATAATTTTTAGTTCTTTAGGCTACTTTTATTTTAGAAAAATAAAGTTAATTTCCACGCGGAAGATGTCACGGGAACAGCTAGTTTGCCATAAATTTATTCGTGTTAAGACCCGGTTAATAATTTAAATAATAACAAACCTACTGCCTCAATCTTTTAAATAATATATCGCACTCCAAACAAAAGCAAAGAATTAAACGTATCACTAAGCTAGGATTTGAAAACTTTTATTTTGGTCAAACTTAAGAATTTACCTTACTAATCTTTCTCTCTAATGCGCTCTCTTAAAAGCTCCACTGGCAAGCTTCTACCAGATTTAGTTGGGCAGGGAGAGCAATACGAGTAGTGAAAGTGAGTATTGACGTATGCTGGCAGGGTTTAAACCTACACCTGCAACTGCTCGGAGGAGTTTTCCTCTTTGACACCGGACCGGATGGATCCGGATGGACCCTGCTCCCTCATGCTGAATCTATGGAATGTTAAGAAGTGGGGGCAAGGGGACCGTTAGTCGACTCGACTAATAATCACATTGCTTGCAGTGTAGTATGTCAGGTTGACCTCCACGTGGTTCCCCCTGGAAACCATCGTGATAAATTCATGGTGAATTTACCACGATGGGTTAACTGACCTGACCTCATGCTCATCTTATCATCCTCCACTGATGCCCCAGCAGCGTAAATCGTTAACTCAGGCGGGTGCACAATTCCATTATCATCCATAAGAAAAAAAAATGCTAAGTTCTCGTTATGTATACCTAATTTAAGGGCTCATCTCAGTGTGACCCTCCGAAAATTCCTTAACTTCGCGATTTTTTTTTTCTCATTGTTGGAATAAACTTTTTAAAATAAATAACTAGCTACTCGCCCCGCTTCGTCCGAGTACATGTATTATACATATAAACCTTCCTCTAGAATCACTTTATCTGTTTAAAAAAAACCGCTTCAAAATCCGTTGCGTAGTTTAAGCATACATAGGGACGGACAGACAGTGACAGCGACTTTGTTTTATAATAAGTAATAAAGATATTCAGCACAAATACAAAATGTTTTTTTATGTTGATTTAATTAGTGTACAATAGTTTAGTTAATTGTTGAAAATCGAAAAAAAAGGTTCCATTTGGTGGCCATGATTGCGACCACAATTTTGATCTTTATTTCAGATCAGTTTCAAAAAGATTACAAATCTATAGGTTGATCTGAAACAAAAAGTTCAAACAATTATTACCCTATAGCAAAGTCGCTATCACCCTGTGGAGATTCTTTTTTTTTTTAATTCGTCAAAATGGCCGTGCTTTGAACAGAATGTATCGAATAGAAATTTCTTTCGCCAGTTTATCGTAAAAAATCACATTGAGATGACCCCATTCAGTACAGCCAGTCAAACGTCTACACAGACATATTAATATTAGTGAGATAATATAAGAAGATATAATATAAACTTAGTTTAAGTTTATTATATTTATATATTTATTAGTTACTAGCTGTCCCCGCGACTACGTCCGCGTGGAATTTAACTTTTTTTTCTAAAATAAAAGTAGCCTAAGTTACTGCTTATTATTATATCAACTATCTGCCAATAAATGTCCCGTCAAAATCGGTTCAGCTATTTCAGAGAAACAGATGGAGAAACAGACAAACAGATTGTAAAAAAATGTTATTTTGGTGTATGTACCCTATTTAAATTCATATGCATGTAGTAAAAAACGGTTATTTCAATATTACAAACAGACACTCCAATTATATTTATATGTATGGATTTATTACTTCTATAAACTGTTATTACAATATCTCGGTATTACCGAATAAATTCTTAGAACAGCTTGCAAAGCGTCTGGCTGGCTTCCATTATGATTATTAATCTCTGTTGACCTTTTTATAATTTTAACTTTATTTTCACATAATATTAACTATTAATGTGTTTATAATTTAACTAGCTATACTCGCGACTTCGTCCGCATAGTACAGTGACTTTGTTCAAATAATAAACTAAGTAAAAACAAAGTTTCATCATTCTAGCTTCAAAAATGACGATTGTCCATACAAACTTTCATCCCCTATTTTATTCTACGCTCTTAAGGCTTACATTTATAACTTATTACTATAAACTTTGAAGTCATATTTATTTATATTTAACTAGCTACTCGCCCGGTTTCGCACAGGCGTACATGTATTATACATATAAACCTTCCTCTTGAATCACTCTATCTATTAAAATAAAACCCCTTCAAAGTCCGTTGCGTAGTTTTAAAGATTTAAGCATACATAGGGACGGACAGACAGCGACAGCGACTTTCTTTATTATCAGTCTAGAAAATAAGATTCAATCTTCTAACTTTAACAATGACAATACTTCCATACAACCCTTCATTCCCCCTTACTTCCATACAACCCTTCATTCCTAGAAAATAAGATTCAATCTTCTTACTTCTTCCATACAACCCTTCATTCCCCCTTACTTCCATACAACCCTTTATCTCCCCTTTCTACCCCTTACAATATTGTGACACGAGAATTTTATACATAAAATATTATAGTATTGATAAACTCAATTTAGAGCGAACATCAAGTTATGTAAACCGCTAGTTGTAAATTCAACCAAATTTCTCAAGAATATTGGAGTCCCATATACGCGGAGGTCCCCAGCCAGCCATGTATCAAAGTTAGATTTATGACTGCCAGCACAACCATCTCAGTGTATATGCATTATGCAAGATGCCTGCGCTCTTGTGCAATATACATCTAAATGTAGTTAACTATATACAATTTATATAGGATACAAATTAGTACTGTTATAACTAAACAACTCTGACGACTATTATCTTAGGTGGGGTAGAGTCATGTCCATATTGGAATGAATTTCACTTTCAACCCCTTACGGGTTGTAAAGGGTGGAAAGGAGCGATTATCAATTTTGTCAAGTCGTGAAGTATACAATACCTGACAAAAAATGTTTGTCTCCCCTTTCAACCCCTCATAACCCATAAGGGGTTGAAAAGGGAGACAAAAATGTGTATCGAAGTATTGTCATTTTTAAGGCTAAAAGGTGTAAAAGTGATATGTAGTAAATACGTTTATATATTATATATGAAAAGCATCACGAACATAGAAAACGTCATCTATACGTATAAATAAAATTGGAGTGTCTGTTTGTAAAATTGAAATAAACGTTTTTTACTACATGCAACTGAATATAAATACGGTACATAAACCAAAATAACATTTTTTATAATTTTTGTCCATCTGTCTGTCTGCCTGTTTGTTCCGGCTAATCTCTGAAATAACTGGATCGATTTTAACGGGACTTTTATTGGCAGATAACTGATGTAATAAGGAGTATCTTAGGCTACTTTTATTTCAGAAAAATTCTCTAATTAACTTCTTTGTTAAATTCGACGCGGACGAAATCGCAGGTACAGCTGTTGGTAAATATAACACAATATCCACCCGGGCAAAGACGAGATACACCTGTACATCATTAATATCGATAAATTTCGAGCTAAATTCCACGATTTAATATAAAACTGAACATAAAACAGAAATATGAAATACACTAGAGCATACCGTATAAACGGTAGATTTAAAATTATATTTTGAAAGCAAATTTAAGGTACCGAGTAACTTGAAATATGTTTTCAACGGTGCAAAGAATATAAATACGGACGTAGAGCAACCCTCTGGGAGGGGGAGGGGCGCTTTACTTCGGAGATACTTTGGACCACAGCCAGCGGGAAACGTCGTGAAACTGATGACATTCGGAGAAATATGTTACGCCTTTGTTGTGTGACGTGGTGCCGTAACTCGTGTAAATGTCACTTTTTATTGCGCGATTGGTCATAAATTCTTCCTTAATTGTCATTGTGGAATAACGCCCAGCGTAAACTGTGATTTGTAATTAACAAACTTACATACGTATATATATATATATATATATTACGATAATAATATACTGACTGTGCCCGCGGCTTCGTTTGCAAGGAATAAAGAACGAATGAGGAATTTCCATTTCATCCCCTATATTATATCAACCTCAAGGGTAAAATTCGTGCAAACTTTAAATGTCATATTGGTAGTCGAACGCTTAAAAACAAAGCTTCTTTAAAAATGACGATACTCCATAGAACATTTCATCTACCCTTTCAACCCCTTACAACCCTTTCTTCGCATTAAAAAGTAGCCAACGTCGTGAAACTGATGACATTCGGAGAAATATGTTACGCCTTTGTTGTGTGACGTGGTGCCGTAACTCGTGTAAATGTCACTTTTTATTGCGCGATTGGTCATAAATTCTTCCTGAATTGTCATTGTGGAATAACGCCCAGCGTTAACTGTGATTTTTAATTAACAAACTTACATACGTATATATATATATATATATTACAATAATAATATACTAGCTGTGATCGCGGCTTCGTTCGCAAGGAATAAACGACGCATGAGGAATTTCCATTTCATCCCCTATATTATTTCAACCTCAAGGGTAAAATTCGTGCAAACTTTAAATGTCATATTGGTACTCGAACGCTTAAAAAATAAGCTTCTAGCTTTAAAAATGACGACTCTCCGTAGAACATTTCATCTACCCTTTCGACCCCTTCAACCCTTTTGTACAGTACATATTTATATTTTATATCGGTTGCTATGGTTTGTTATTCCCTTTTTATTATTCCTTGTATTGCTCTTGCTTTCATATAGTTTGTTACGACATATATTTTTATAATATACTATCCTTTTACATATTGCATCTTTAATTACCGCCATCGTTGACTGCACCGACCCCAGCGTACAGGAATAGAAAATTATTTATTCAAATTAAACTAAAAAATATTATTCATAATAAAAGTTTCCTAGTAATGTATGTTTTTATAGGTGAAAGAATTTTTAAACTTAATTTAGAATTTTTTAATTTGTCAACTAAAAACGAAAAGCAAATCTTCGTTTACTGAGTAAAATAATACGAAATTCCTTTGATATTGACTTTTCCTATATTTTCCTTTTAATTAAACACCTAGTCTACGGACGAGGATTTCTAGGAAGCGATCCAGAGGTCTCTCTATTTTGCATTAAAAAATTAGCCTGTCCTTTCCCAGGGTAGTCTAGACTATCTGTGTACCAAATTTCATTAGAAATAGAAATAATCTTTATTCAAATAAATTTAATATAAGCACTTTTGAATAGTCAAGATTTTTGATTCTACCGCTCATTCGGAATTCAGATTCATCAAAAGAAGAATAAATTTTTATCTTAATTTAAATCGGTTTAGTAGTTTTGGCGTGAAAGCGATACAGATACCCATTTCAACCCTGTAAGGGGTTGAAATGGGTATCTATACCTTTTCTTCACTTATATTCAATTCTAATAAATGAGTTTCAACTTTCTAGCTTCAAAAATGATAATACATCCATACAAACTTTCATTTCTCCTTTCTAAACTTTACAACCCTTTTTTTGCATTAAAATGTAGTTTTCCTTTCTCAGGATCTTGTCAACCTGTGTACCAAATTTCATTTAAATCTGTTCAGTAGTTTTGGCATGAAAACGAGACAGACAGACAGAGTAAGTATTGGTAAGGATAAGGTTATACCCTACATTAGAGTTACACTATTAAATTTTACAAGCACATCATGCCTTTCCTAATTAGTCAACAGAAATAGATAATTTGTTAATGTTCCTACCGATTCTCTTGTTCCCCAAACGTTATATTTTGATTAAAACACGCACCAAACGATATGAAGACTTCAAGTTCTATCTTTAAAGCATTATTCAGCTTAAAGTGTATCATGTTATACGTCGTTTTGGTCGCCTCAAGTAACTCGATGGTATTACTGAAATTTCATTACGTTTCAAATATCGAAATAGTAGACAATTCCGTCACGGTATTACGGGAATGTTTACTAGATAATGAAATTCAATAGTGATCATTTTATTGCGTAACAGTTTGTAACCGAAGTTGTAATAATAATAATAATAATAATTATTATTATTATTATTACGACCAAGTTGCTGCAATAGTACATCAATACTTAGCCACTAAATATCAATTAATCACCGAAAAAATAGTCTACTATAAATACACCCCGCAGATAGTACTCGACTCTCCCGGGTACAGGTTGTATTGGGACAGGACTATAATAACAGACAAAACTGTACATCACAACAGACCAGATATAACGCTACATAATAAGAAAAATAAAATAGTTTACCTTATAGATATTGCAATACCAAATACACATAATCTTCTATCAACACATACAGAAAATAATACTAAGTGTACTGATCTAGCAATAGAACTAAAAATGCAATGGCAGGTAGAAACAGGAAAAACTCCCAATTATTATCTCATCCACAGGTGTAATTCCAACATCCTTACACTCTAGCCTCAAAATATTACAGCTTCACCCACTTACTTTCATACTTCTTAAAGAAGCTGTAATCCTAAACTTTTGTCATCGTAATCATTTATTTTATAATTGTCATTGTTTGGTGATATTCACCCGCAATGACAAGTTTAACACCCCATCAAAGGGATATATATATAATATATATAAATAAAAAAACAATAATAATAATAATAATAATAAATTAGTTTATATTATAGATATTGCAAAACCAAACACACATAATCTTTTACAAACACATACAGAAAAAATTGCTAAATATACTGATTTGGCAATAGAACTAAAAATACAATGGCAGGTAGAAATATTGAAAACTCTCCCAATTATTATCTCGTCCACAGGTGTCATCCCAGCATCCCTACACACTAACCTCAAGATATTACCCACCCACTTAATTTCATCCTTCTCCAAAAAGATGTAATATTAAACACTTGTAGAATAGTCCGCAAATTTTTGTCTTCCTCTTAAAAATTCTCCATCCTCATCATTCATCATTTATACTATCATTGTTTGGTGATTTTTACCCGCAATGATAAGTCTATTACCCCATCAAAGGGAGTTATATAATATATATATATAAAAAAGTAATAATAATAATTAAAGAATGAAAAACTAACAAAGTATACAGATCTAGCAATAGATTTAAAAAAATAATGGAAAGCACACACCATCCACATAGTACCCATAGTTTTGTCATCTACAGGAATTATACCAAGAAGTCTCATCAAACATCTAGACACGTTGCAAATCCCCTCCTCTACAATAGACCTATTACAAAAAGCCGTCATTCTCAACACAGGCCGTATTGTACGGAAATTTCTGTCGTCTTCACTTTTATCATCCACATATAACTTTTAAACTCGACCTCGGTGGTCTAGCGGTCTAGCACACCGCTTTACGTCCGATGGTCGCGGGTTCGATTCCTCGCACGGCACAAACATTTGTATTCATGAGTATGATTGTTTGTATCGGTCTGGGTGTTTTCTATGTATATTATGTATGTATTTACGAAAAAAAATATATCTATGTACTTGTATCAGTTATCTAGTACCCGTAACACAAGCTTTAGCTAGCTTAACTCGGGTCTAGATGGGGCTGTGTGAATTGTCCTGAGATTATTATTATTATTATTATAAACTCATCCACGCTTGGCTAAGGCCCGCGTGTTTGAATGTATTACCCCTGTAAAAAGGGAGATATATAAAACAATAATAATAATACCAGGACAATTCACACAACGCCATCTAGTCCCAAGCTAAGCAGAGCTTGTGTCATGGTTACTATACAACTGATATCAATACATAGATACTTTTTTTTTGCTTTATCATATCTATCTATCAAGAAATCTTGTTATATAATAATAATAATAATCCAGGACAATTGAAACAGGGATATCCAAGTCTCAAGCTGAGCAGAGCTTGTATTATGGGTACTAGACAACTGATATATATACATAGATACTTTTTTTTGCTTTATCTTATCTATTAATCAGGTCAGTTAGCTCATCGTCACATATTCACCAGAAATTTATCACTATGGTTTCCAGTTTCCAGGGGCAACCGGGTAGGAAAAGGGGATTCTTAGAATCAAAAAACTTGACTATTCAAAAGTGCTTATATTTATTTGAATAAAGATTATTTCTATTTCTTAGTAATGTAGACTGAATTGCTATTATTATTGAAATTTATTATACCATGTTGACCTCCGGTTACGGTACACCCTGGCAACTATCATCATAAATTCCTGGTGAATGAGTACAGAGTAGACACAATGAGCTAATTGACCTGGCCATT
The DNA here is from genome assembly GCF_030625045.1 of Achroia grisella. Lineage (NCBI taxonomy): Eukaryota > Metazoa > Arthropoda > Insecta > Lepidoptera > Pyralidae > Achroia > Achroia grisella. The sequence goes on from NW_026712824.1 coordinate 211,270, forward strand.
AGTCCTGGTTCAGGTCAAATTCAGATCGGGCATGAGGTCAGACAACCTCCTCGTATGTCCCAGCCATTGGGAGGTTTCCCCATCCTCGTGGATACGTCCGCGGGGAACGGTGGCCGGGCAATGGTTTGGTTCTGGTACGCTCTGGGCGGGATAGTAGTAGTTCCTTCGGGATATTGCTACTATGTCGGCCGATAGACCGGCAAATGGGGGCGGCGCAGGCTGAGATAATGGGTCCAGGTGGGGCCCGCCCCGGCCGTTAAGCATCGCGTTGGTGGCCTGCTTCTGCTATGACTCTACTCTAGTAGAGACACGTGCGAGATTAGACCTTATAGAGACTCTGTGAGGGCGGCAGTCTCAGGGGTTTAGGTCTCACACCAGGAGCTGAAATGGGGGGAAGGTGCATCCCGTATTCCGATACATCTTCCCCACGGTGGGCGAGGGCGGGGAAACTGGAAAGAGTTCCCCCCACGCGTTGAGAAGGGCCGCTTGCGGGCAACCGCCGCTGGAATCGCGGTTGATTGCCAGCTCAATCCCGTGACCCTGGTACTATGGCGGCGAGAAGGAATATCGTGGGTTTTTGTTGAGTAGGAGTCTCACAGTACCCGTCCGTCCAACCCCTGAGACGGGCTCTCGCCCGTCTCAGGGGTTGGACATGAGGGATTTTCCCCGCGTAAAAAAAAGGTCAAATTCAAATATCCTGCGTATTCTAACACTGGTGACCATTACATTATCTTCCATGAAAAAAATATATCGATAGATATGTATATACATATATTGCTAGCAATCCGTTCTCACTATATTAAGAAATAGAAACAACTCAACTCATAAATATTAAGCCGCTCATTACGACAGCTGAGGGTGAAATAACTCATTTGGTTCTACTAAGAAAATAACACGTTTACGGTTTCGTGTTCCCTTTTGGACAATTAGTAGTTTTCCGATCAGATAAATATTGTTATAGCGTTCTTTTTTCTGGTAACTGTAACTCGGCATGGTAACACTCAGACAGAGATAGTACGAATATCATTCTTTCCCTTTAGATTCAAATTCAAATTCAAAATATCTTTATTCATAGATCTACTATTACAGATTATGATATGTCAAATCTACCGTCAGTTCGGAATGATTTCCAGATGAGAAGAACTGACAAGAAACTTAGCGAATTCTTTTCAGATAAATATTGTACATGTCTACATTATAATATAACTAGGTACTCGTCCCGGTTTCGCCCGGGTGTATATGTATTATATAATACTAGCTGTCCCGGTTTTGCCTTAAAATAAAAAAAAATGAGGGGTGGACTACCCCTAACATTTAGGGGGATGAAAAATAGATGTTGGCCGATTCTCAGACCTACTCAATACGCTCACAAAATTTCATGAGAATCGGTCAAGCCGTTTCGGAGGAGTATGGGAACGAAAACTGTAACACGAGAATTTTATGTATAAGATAAACCTTCCTCTTGAATCATTTATAATAACCATCTATAATATTTAAAAAAACCGCTTCAAAATCCGTTGCATAGTTTTAAAAATTTAAGCATAGCATAGCGACGGAAGGTCAGCGACAGCGACTTTATTTTATACTATGTCATAATGATAATGTCCAAATTTATAATTTAAATTAATTAACATCGAAATTCCACTACTGGCTGACCACTACTAATGTAACAACCAATACATTGATGAGTAACGTAATTCTATATTTGTAACAATACTATATAGGCATCGTTACTTCAGGGTAAAACTGTATAAAAGCAAGAGCCACTTTCACTAAGAGTTAATAGGACTCTAAATAGTGGTACTTACAGCAAATGTGTAGTTTTTCGGTTGGTTGTTAATGGACGAGAGCGGCTGTAATTCTCATGGACGGTTGGCTAAGTATTTTAGATAGGAACCAACATTGTTAATACTGATATATGCTGATTTATTGTATACTATCTGACCCACGAACTCTTTTCCGTCTCAAAATTAAATATATAAAAGTTTTGTTGAAGTATAACTACGCAATAAATTTCTGAACGCACCCTGTTTGACAGTTTGTATGAGAAAATAAAATTGTTGTTTTTACTATTCTCCAAGCAATTTCTTCATATTTTATCACTGTTTAAACCTTTCCTGGATTTCCATGTATATTTCAAGATTAAAATTAGCCAAATCGGTTCAGCAGTTCTCGACTTTAAGTGAGACTAACGAACAGCAAATCATTTTTATATATATATATATATAAGATATGTAGCGCTAATTTGAATTATTATAAATTTTAATTAATGAGATGTTTTTATAACATAGTACTAATTATGTTATAGATAGATATGTGGTACAGCGGTTGCACTTCTCATCTCACGGCCGCTTACATTTAATAATCAGTGTGCTTTATAGCAGTAATTGGTTTCACTTATACCTCAGCTCATCCGATCGATCCCCCGTCAAATTAAAACGGGGATCGATATTACGACGGCCTGAGCCGAGGTTCGAACCCCTTGCGGGGCCTTCAGACTAAAGTCGTATCTATCATCATCATCATCGCAGCCCGGAAGACGTCCACTGCTGGACATAGGCCTCCCACAAAGATCTCCACGACGATCGGTCCTACGCTGCTCGCATCCAATGCCTTCCAGCGATCTTGACTAGATCGTCGGTCTACCTTGCTGGAGGCCACGCTGCGTCTTATCCGTCAGGCAGGAATTGGCCTTCAGCCGCTCCGTAAGCCCTTCCGCGGGTTTGGAGTGCCATCTGCACTTGCCCCCTATCGTCCGGTGAAGCTGTAAAGGCCAACTGCGGCCAACAGCATTAGAGTAGTCCGAAAAAAAATGTCCCTCGCATACACAACAAATTATAAATTTTATTAAATGTTTTAATTGATTGGTAGTAAGGTGTTTTATAGCATAATAAATAGGCGAGCCTGCAATATTGAAAAAGAGCAAAGAGAAAAGAGCTTATTCCTTATTAAAACGCCGGCAATGCACTTGCAATTCCCCAGGTATTGCGGGTGCTTATGGGCGACGGTAATCATTTAGCATCACATGAGCTGCAAGATTTCTCCCGTAAGCTAAATTTTTGGCAGTGTTCTGACCCGCTATAACATTGAGGTTATTAAACAATACAATTTCAATAATTAAATTATAAAGTAATATGTTACGATTTCAATAATCGCCCTTTTCCAATATCACGTCGCGATTCTGGTGATGCAAGTGATAATGGGCGACGATAATTACTTACCATAACATAAGCCGCAAGATTTGTACCCTAAGTTAGAAAAAAACTGTAGAAAATATCATTGAAAGTTTTGGTAGTGTACTGTGACTTGGGGGAAGAGGCTTGATAGGGCAGTAATGTGGACTAACTATTCCATTGCTAGCAATGTCCATATCAGCTCGAGCTTCACGTGTTTCTCCCTGGAAACCATCGTGATAAATTCTTGGTGAATTTTTACAATGGGTTAACTAACCTGACTGCAATAATCGCCCTTTTCCAATATCACGTTGCGACGCCGGTGATGCAAGTGCTGATGGGCGACGGTAATCATCCTCCACTGGTACCCGGCCAGTGTAAACCGTTAGCGCAGGAGAGTGCACCATTCCATTATCATCCTCTAAAAGAAATATAACTTCAATAATTAAATTATAAAGTAATACATCTGTTGCGATTTCAATAATCGCCCTTTTCCAATATCACGTAGCGGCGCCGGTGATGCAAGTGATATTGGGCGACGGTAATCAACCTCCACTGGTGCCCGGCCAGTGTAAACCGTTAGCGCAGGCGATTGCAGCATTCCATTATCATCATCTAAAAGTAATATAACTTCAATAATTAAATTATAAAGTAATACATCTGTTGCGATTTCAATAAACGCCCTTTTCCAATATCACGTAGCGGCGCCCCGGGGCAGATCAAGCGTGAATTCTTTGTTAGTGCCTTATAATATTTTATATCTATTGAGCGGGTTTTGCTTGCATAATATTTCAATCTTTTTAGTTCAATAGCTCTCAGATTAATTTCTTAAGCAATAATATTATTATCTACGACCGTTTACGTTCAATAAGTTTTTTCTTTCTTATTGCTCGTATATACCCGTGTCTTAATATTAAATTGTGACTTAAATTTATTCAAGTTCGATTCTTAACGGAGGTTTTTTGTTTCGTTTCTGTTGGCTGGCCTTCCCATTTTGTTTGGGGTCGGCCTATCTAGTCAATCCTCTAATATCTAGAAACATGAACAAGGATTAGGCATGCGAATCCACCGCCTTACTTCCGATGGTTGCAGGTTCGATTCCTCGCACAAGCATTTGTATTCATGAGTATGATTGTTTGCGTCGGTCTAGGTGTTTTCTATATGTAATATGTATGTATTTACAACAAAAATATCTATGTATGTATTTGTATCAGTTATCTAGTACTTATAAGACAAGCTTTATCTAGCTTCTTGGGTCTGGATGGCGCTGTGTGAATTGTCCTGAGATTATCCTTTTATTTTATTTTATTTTCTCTGTTTATTTTATTTAATTTTTATGTAATCAACAATTGTGTTTTTATGAAATCAAACTAAAATATCTTAATTATGTCAAATCTACTCTACACACTGATCTGTAATAGTTAATAAAAATAATAATAATCTCAGGACAATTCACACAGCGCCATCTAGACCCAAGTTAAACTAAAGCTTGTGTTATGGGTACTAGACAACTGATACAAATACATAGAATTTTTTTTCGTAAATACATACATTATATATTATACATAGAAAACACCGAGACCGATACAAACAATCATACTCATTCATGAATACAAATGTGTGTGCAGTGCGAGGAATCAAACTCGCGACCATCGGAAGTAAAGCGGTATGCTAGACCGCTAGACCACCGAGGTCGTCAATGGTTATTAATCATCTGGAAATTCTTTTGTGGACTCCCTCGATACAGATTCGCCTAGTGCGTGGTCCAATGTATAATCAACTTTATAATATTTATACGTATGAAAATAAATAAATAAATATAATATATTATATTATAATCAAAACAAAAACCGCTACGCACTCAATCTTTGTGCATTATAATTAACATATCAGATCGTAGTTATTCTAAGCACTGTTAATGTAGATGCACTTCGCTTTCTTTAACTGCATTAGTGCTAACTTATTCCTTTAATTAATAGTCTGGTAAACTGCAGTTTATAGTAACTTGATCTTTCAAACTTTTAAATTAATTGGATACAAAGTTCCTGTTAATTGGTACTAAACAAAAGCTTCCACGTATACATTTTGTGCTTTTTATTACAGGTTTTTGATCCTGTATGAATTTTTATGAACTATTTGACAGTTTTTTTTATATGGTTTAAATTTATACTAATTGTTGTCAAATGTTTGCCTCGACTTATTTGACAGTTCTTTATCTCAGACTTTACATATAGACAGACTTGTAACTTAAAATTGACAGCGCTGAAAATATTATCTGATTGAACAAAATTGGGTGCGTAGCGGTTTCTATGTTGATTATCGCATGCCTAATCCTTGTTAATGTGTATTTACATACAACAACTTTTATTTAAAAGAGCAATGCGTAAGTTTCTGCTCGTTCTTCTCGTGATGAGTCTGCGTTCCTGAATGAGTGGTAGAATAAAAAAATGTGACTATTCAAACATGCTTATTATTAAGTTTAATTGATTAAAGATTATTTCTATTTCTAATGTAATGAAATTAACAAATATTAAAATATAATAATTAAATATTATTATCATATATACGCTATATGATTCATTCATTATATTATAATTATATATTTTTATCATATTATCATTATCATATATAATCATAATAAAATTTCTATATATATACTATAATAGTTGTGCTCGCGGTTTTACCTGCATTAAATTTCGTTAAAAAAACAGCCAATATATTATTCTGATGCATAACCTACATTACTGTAAAGTTTCTTCAAAATCCGTTCAGTAGTTTTTACATGAAAGTAATAATAATAATAATGTCAGGACAACTCACACAGCGCCATCTAGTCCCAAGTTAAGCTAACTAAAGCTTGTGTTATGGGTACTAGATAACTGATACAAATACATAGATATTTTTTGTCGTAAATACATACATATTATACATAGAAAACACCCAAACCGATACAAACAATCATACTCATATCCTCATGAATCGAACCCGCGACCATCGGACGTAAAGCGGTGTGCTAAACCACTAGACCGCCGAGGTCGTCAAAAGTGTAATAAAAATCCGTACTTACAAACTTTCAAGTTTATAATATTATAAAAATATATTTATAAAAAAAAAATATGTAGATAAGTATTCTATCAGTTGTTTAGTTCAAAATTAAACATAGCTTGTTATGTTTAACTTGGGACTAGATGGCGCTGTGTGAATTGCGTAGGATTTTAATTAATACTAGTTGTTCCTGCGACTTCGAATGCGTAGAATTTAACTCAATTTTTCTAAAATAAAAGTATCCTAAGTTACTCCTTATTACATGAGCTAACTGCCAATAAAAGTCCCAGTAATATAGGTCCAAGGTCCAGCCATTCCAGAGATTAGCCGGAACAAACAGACAGACAGATAGACAAAAATTGTAAAAAATATTACTTTGGTGTATGTAACCCCCATATGTATTGTTAGCCCCGTTCATATCATAAAAATATTCAAACATCTAAATTTAAAAAATACAGAAGACCTTTGGGGCATGTCTGTAAAAGTAGTTAGTTCTTTCATAGATATTGTTGCTCCATATCTAGCTACTATTTTTAATAAATGTATTGATAATGGGACTTTTCCACAATTAATGAAATTTAGCAAATTAATCCCACTATTTAAATCAGGAGATAAATTTGAGCCAGGGAACTATAGACCTATATCTATTTTGCCAGTTCTAAGTAAGGTGTTTGAAAAGATAATGTTAAATCAAATGTTACAACACTTCAGGGATAACCGACTGCTTCACAGTCAACAATATGGTTTCACCGCCGGCAAGTCTACCACTGACGCAGGTGTAGCGCTGATAACACATATTTTCCAATCATGGGAGAAGTCACAGGATGCACTCGGAGTTTTTTGTGACCTATCAAAGGCATTTGATTGCGTGGATCATAAAACACTTTTGTACAAGCTCGAACATTATGGTATAAAAGATAATGATCTAAAATTAATGAGAACTTATTTAGAGGATAGGGTCCAAACTGTAGATATTGACGGTATAAAATCTAAGGGAGCTAATATTGGAATGGGCGTTCCACAAGGGTCAATCTTAGGCCCCTTTCTCTTTTTAATTTACATAAATGACCTTCCCTTTATGGTAGAGAAAATTGCAGATATAGTGCTGTTTGCGGATGATACTTCGTTAGTGTTTAAAATTGGACGTCAAACTAATCAATTAGACGATGTAAATTGTGCTATGTCTGCTATATTAAATTGGTTTACATGTAATAACCTATTATTAAATTCCAGCAAAACAAAGTGTATAAAATTTACACTTCCTAATGTAAGACCAATAAATACACAGTTATTGCTTAATAACGAAATAGTAAATTTTGTTAATGATACAGTTTTTTTAGGTATAACAGTGGACTCGAAATTACAATGGGGGCCCCATATTTCAAAATTGGCCAATAGACTCAGTTCAGCTGCATATGCAATTAGAAGAATTAGGCAATTAACAGACGTGGCGACGGCTAAACTTGTATACTTTAGTTATTTCCATAGCATTATGTCATATGGTATACTACTGTGGGGTAAAGCAGCCGATATAAATACTATATTTATTTTAAGAACAGAACAAAAGAGAGCCATACGTTTTATTTATGGTATGGGTTCAAGAGAGTCATTACGTCAGTGTTTTAAAGATTCAAATATCCTCACCGTTACTTCACAATACATTTATGAGAATATCATGTATACACGGAAGAATTTAGACAGTTTTAGAAAACTTAAAGACTGTACAAATAGAAACTTACGCAATAAAAATAAGCTAATTTTACCTAAATGCCGCCTGCACAAAGTCAGTAATTCATTCTATGGTAATTGCGTAAGATTTTATAATAAACTGCCAGAATCTGCACTAAATCTGACAGAGAGGCAATTCAAATCTTATATTAAACAATTTTTATGTAAGAAAGCCTATTACAGGATAGACGAATTCATAGAAGACAACATATCAAGTAAATAATTAGTTTATTAGCATACAACGTTATAATTTGTTTATCTCATTGCTTTCTTGATTCAATTATTTTAGAAATATGAAAGCGTAGCGGGTTTTGTATTAATTGCCGCATGCATTCTTATGTGAAATGTGAATACTATAAACATCAGATGGCAATTGTGAGTAGCTATGACGTGGTCTGGTGTTTTGAGTAGTCATGCTCACTAAAATGTCCAGACTTGTGGCGGCGTGGTGGGCCGGGTCATTGGGCTCCCTAAAATATGGTCGAGCGCAGTGATGGCTGGCTCATCCGTCATACTCGTGAACGGGTGCTGCTTGTAGGGACTGGTCTGCTCTAATCACTATGACTGATTTCCTCTTATTAATTGTTTAACCAGTTGGTTATGTATTCAATGTTTTTTTCTTTTTGAGTATTTAATTGAATTAGTGCTAATCGGTGGTTTGTATTCACACACTTAAACTTAAATTGTAAGTAAGAATAAATTATTTAAAAGAGCAACACACAAGTTTCTTGCTTGTTCTTCTTGTGATGAGACAGCATTCCGAATGAGCGGTAGATTAAAAAAAAAATGTTATGACTATTCAAAAGTGCTTCAATGTAAGTTTATTTGAATACATGATTTTCTATTCTATTCTATTCTATTCTATTCTAACATTTTTATATTCATATGCATGTAGTAAAAAACGGTTGTTTCAATATTACAAACAGACACTCCAATTTTATTTAGGGGATGGTGAGGTATTAAGATTGTATAAATTTGTAATAAATATTGGCCGTAATAATTTACAGTATGAAATACTAGATGGCGGTGTGTCAATTCCAAAACGCGCTATAGTTTCGTTTTGATCATTACATTTATTCATTGTAATGCAGAAATTTAATTGTAACCCCTCCGAGCGATCCCGCGTCCAATTCAAACGGGGATCGAAATTACGACGGCCTGAGCCGAGGTTCGAACCCCTACCTGTGCCCTCATACTAAAGTTTTATCCGTCAGGAGCGAGTTGGCCTTCAGCCGCTCCATAAGTCCTTCCGCGGTTTGGAGTGCCATCTGCACTCGCCCCCTAACGTCCGGTGAAGCTGTAAAGGCCAGCTACGGCCAACAGCATTAGAGTAGTCCGAAAAAAAAATTAAATTGTCAATTAACCTTGGTACGTCTTTTATTTGTATAATATTTCTAGAATCTTAAACAAAGATATTAAGGGAAAAACTTAACTGTGGCTAAAGTTGAAGGCAAAATCGCAAAATTTCTATTGTCGTAGGTAGTGAATTTACTTAACTTTGTAACTGCATACTTATTTTTTATATATGTATACATTATTTAATTTGTAAAGGCGACAGATGAAAGACGACTGCATGCAACTGACATGAGAATGTTGAGGTGGATGTGTGGTGTGACAAGAATGGATAAGATAAAGAATGAATACATTAGAGGAAGTATGAAAGTGGCGCCGGTGTCGGAGAGGTTGAAGAGTAATCGTCTATCATGGTATGGACATGTAATGCGTAGGAACGAGGATAAGATTGTAAGGAAGATGTTACAAATGAACGTGGATGGTTATAAGGGTAGAGGAAGGCCAAAAAAGAGATGGATGGACTGTGTGAAAGATGATATGGTAAGAAAGGAAGTAAATAACGCGATGACTGCGAACAGGGATGAATGGAAGAGAAAAACATATTACGCCGACCCCAAATAAATGGGATAAGGAAGAAGCTGATGATGATGTATACATTATTTAATTAAATGTTGCTTTTATTATTGTTTAATTATAATAAGTCGAACAGATAGTACTCGTATATACCGTAATTGAATTACAAACGTAATAATGTACGATGGGGCTTGAAAAATATTCATTGTGTACCACCGGCGAGCGTTTTATATGGAATTCGCGGCATGTGAACGATAAACTTAGCGTCAGATTATAGGCTCGGTCTACACACGCCAATATATAATAATAATAATCTCAGGACAATTCACACAGCGCCATCTAGATCCAAGTTAAGCTAGCTAAAGCTTGTGTTATGGGTACTAGATAACTGATACAAATACGTACATATTTTTTTTGTAAATAAATACATATTATACATAGAAAACACCCAGATCGAAACAAACAATCATACTCATGAATTGAAATGTTTGTGCCGTGCGAGGAATCGAACCCGCGACCATCGGTCGTAAAGCGGTTTGCTAGACCGCTAGACCACCGAGGTCGTAATATACTTGTAAATTTGAAAAAAAAAATTATGTAATAAAATTTTTCATACTAGCCCCGGTTTCATACGGTTCAATACTGATACTAAATATACCTAATTACCTATATTTATCAGTATTTCTATACAATATTATGCATGTATTATACATATAAACCTTCCTCTTGAATCACTCTACCTATTAAAAAAACCGCTTCAAAATCCATTGCGCAATTTTGAAGATCTAAGCATACATAGGGACGGACAGACAGCGACAGCAACTTTGTTTTATACTAGGTAATGATTTCTGTAGAGGAAACATTTATAATCTACACATTCTTCTATTCCAGAGATATATTTTTGTATTTATTTGTAGAATTTTAAGCATGTAATGTGTACCCACCTTTACAAGCAGCACTCAGTGCCCAGCCGAGCGGTGCAGCGCTTTCAGCAATTTGCTGCAATTCCAAGCGACCGTATTCTAGCCGCAATATCTACCACAGAACAATTAATTCAGCGCTACGAATATCTGATTGCTTGATTTAACAATAGGTGTGATTGTGATCGCCTTTGAAATTATGATATAGATGCATTCACGTATCATTGTGTAAATTGAATTTTATGGCCATTAACATATAGTTTATTTTTAAATCTTCTAGTTAATGTTTAACAGTATTTAATAGAAATTATGCGATAGATGCATCCTCGTATCATTGTGTAAATTGAATTTTATGTCCACTGTGATATGGTTTATTTTTAAATTTTCTAGATAATGTTTAACAGTATTTAATAGAAATTATGCGATAGATGCATCCTCGTATCATTGTGTAAATTGAATTTTATGTCCACTGTGATATAGTTTATTTTTAAATCTTCTAGATAATGTTTAACAGTATTTAATAGAAATTATGCGATAGATGCATCCTCGTATCATTGTGTAAATTGAATTTTATGTCCACTGTGATATAGTTTATTTTTAAATCTTCTAGATAATGTTTAACAGTATTTAATAGAAATTATGCGATAAATGCATCCTCGTATCATTGTGTAAATTGAATTTTATGTCCACTGTGATATAGTTTATTTTTAAATCTTCTAGCTAATGTTCAACAGTGTTTCAATTGAAATTATGCGATAGATGCATCCTCGTATCATTGTGTAAATTGAATTTTATGTCCACTGTGATATGGTTCATTTTTAAATCTTCTAGCTAATGTTTAACAGTATTTAATAGAAATTATGCGATAGATGCATCCTCGTATCATTGTGTAAATTGAATTTTATGTCCACTGTGATATGGTTTATTTTTAAATCTTCTAGATAATGTTTAACAGTTTTTCAATTAAAATTATGCGATAGATGCATCCTCGAATCATTGTGTAAATTGAATTTTATGTCCACTGTGATATAGTTTATTTTTAAATCTTCTAGATTTATGTTTGACATAATTTCAATTTATATAATATTATGTTTTCTTATGGAAATTTGTTATTTCTATACATTTATTATAATTACCATCATGATACTGTAGTTTACGAAGCTCATATATAAACTTTTAACTAATTTCGAACTTTCTAACCTCTAGCGAATCGATATCTATACATAGAAATAAAATTGGAGTGTCTGTTTGTAATATTGAAATAACCATTTTTTACTACATGCATATGAATATAAATGCAGTACATACACCAAAATAACATTTTTTACAAATTTTGTCTGTCTGTTTGTTCCTCCTAATCTCTGAAATGGCTGGACCGATTTTGACGGAACTTTTATTGGCAGGTAGCTGATATAATAAGGAGTAACTTAGGATACTTTTATTTATATACGCGGACGAAGTCGCGGGTACAGCTAGTCATATATAAAAAAATATGTAAATAGTAGTCGCACTACTGCGTTTATTTACTCTATGGTCTAATGGCATGTGACGGAACGCTGACGAGCTTTTAAACTTCCGCTGTCTATGGTTTCGCGTTACGTGCGCCAGTTGTAGAGTTTTTTGCATTACGTATGTCTCCCATTGTCTATTATTTAATAGAGTTGAATTTATGTACTAACTAATGTTAGTAATATGAAAGTGGCTTGTTTGTTACAACATTAATTATTATCTATACATTTATTTATATAAATAAAATTGGAGTGTTTGTTTGTAATACTGAAATAATTAATACATGCATATGAATATAAATATATATATGGTACATATACCAAAATAACACTTTTTACAATTTTTGTCTGTCTGTCTGTTTGTTTCGGATAATCTCTGAAATGGCTAGACCGAATTTAACGGGACTTTTTTTGGCGGGTAGCTGATATAATAAGGAGTAACTTAGGCTTCTTTTACTTTAGAAAAATAAAGTTAAATTCTAATAATAATATATAATAATAATATGTTTGGATATTCATACAGAGCCATTTAGTCCCAAGTTAAGGGACAACATAAATAGACCTCAGTGGTCTAGCGGTTTTTTTTTATTCCTATTTGGCCTACCTCCTACCTCTATGTCAGGGTGGGCCATCGTCTAGTCAGGGGTTTTAAATATATATAGGTACAAATAAGTGTCTGCGTCGAGCCACTGGTGCGCCGTGGTTAGTTCGCAGCGTAGATCTCCACCGCAACCTTAATCTGCCCTCAATCAAGCAGTTTATGAAGGAAGCGTCTCGACGATACTTCGACTCTGCCCTAACCCGCTTATAGTCAGTGCGGTCGACTACGCACCGAGTAGTAATATCCGACATACGTGACAACGTCGCCCGAGGCATGTTCTCATTGACCCCGACGACCCCATAACGGCAGGTAACCTCCCCACGGGCCCACCCGTTCCACCCCGACCACACTTTTACACACACACACGACACCGTCCTCGCCGGCGAAGACGACGACCCCAAACACACCATATCGCGCAATCAACCGGGCGCATTCGCGGACCGGGCGCTCCACGCCATCCAATTCAAACAGGGATCGGAATTACGACAGCCTGAGCCGAGGTTCGAACCGCTAGTGGTGCCCTCAGACTAAAGTCGTATACGTCAGGCAGGATGGCCTTCAGCCGCTCCATAAGTCCTTCCGCGGGTTTGGAGTGCCATCTGCACTCGCCCCCTATCGTCCGTTGTAGCTGTAAATGCCAGCTGCGGCCAACAACATTAGAGTAGTCCGAAAAAAAAACAAATAAATGCCCTGATATTAAGTTCTAGGTTTTCCACTACTACATTCTTAGACGCATATTCACTTAATTACATTTTAGTCTTAACCCTCGGTTTAGCGGTTTTCTTTTACTTTACCTTCGATGGTCACCAGTTCGATATTTCGCAGGATGCAAACATTTGTATTCACGAGTATGATTGTTTATATCGGGCAGGGTGCACCCGTAACACAATCTCTACTTAGCTTGGTGGGGCTTGATTGGGGCGTTGTGTGATTTTTTTTTAATAGAATCTGTATACAATCAAAAACATTTAAACACACTTTTGTAACTACGCCTATGATGGCATGAATAATAATTTAATCTAAATATATATATAACTCAAAGGTGACTGACATAGTGATCTATCAATACACAGCCCAAACCACTGGACGAATCGGGCTGAAATTTTGGCATACAAGTAGATGTTATGACGTAAGCATCCGCTAAGAAAGGATTTTGATTAATTCTACCCCCAAGGGGATAAAATAGGGGATGAAAGTTTATATGAAACTTTGTCAATTTTAAACCGATCGGGCTGAGACTTTGCATGCATAAATCTACTATGACGTAGGCATCCCTAAGAAAGGATTTTGATAAATTCCACCCCTGAGGAGATAAATTAACGCGAACGAAGCCGCGGGCAAAAGTTAATTTAAACATAGTTTTGTAACTACGCCTAGGATGGTATGAATAATAATTTAAAACTACCTGATGAATTATAGAATGATATTAACAAAATTCAAAAGCAGAAATTAGGTACAGTGAGCGAAATAGTGATAAATATCAAGTAAGTGAGATGCAGACGGAGTTGCGCGGGTCTACTAGTAATGTATGTAGATATTTTTTTTCGTAAATAATATATTATACATAGAAAACACCCTGACCGATATAAACAATCATACTTATGAATATAAATGTTTATGTCGTGCAAGGAATCGAACCCGCGACCATCGGATAAAGCGGTGTGCTAAACCGCTAGACCACCGAGTAAATTTGTACATATATCACTATACAAGTTCAACATAAACTCCCATACCTCAGACAATACATAAAACTGAAGCAAAACATAATACAACGTGATCACGCGTTAGTAATTCATAGGTAAGTTCGCTTTACATCGCCTCGCGCTCGTAAACACGTTTTATTGAGTTGTGTTGTGAGCGAGCGATGAATATTAAATGGACAAGCGAACTGGCGATGCATATTGAATTTTAATGTACCGTTGTGAGATCTGTTATATTTTGGTGTCAAATAATTTGTAGAATTGTATACATTTTTAATTATTTCAGTGTTCCATTCGAGATTGGATGGAAACTGTGATTGGTACAGCCTACGCTGTAAATAATGTAAATGACGTAGTGTAGTAACTTGAAACAGTCATGCTCGCTATAAAGTTCAAACTTGTGGCGGCGTGGTGGGCCGGGTCGATGTGCTCCCTCAAATATGGTTGAGTGCCAGTGGTTATGTGGTGGTGGTATGGTTCTTAACCCGTGATTTCTACTAATTATACGTATTTCTTTTTCTTTCTTCTTCTTTTATAAATTAAAAAAAAAAGTAATACATATAAATGGCCGCGTTAAATTTATAACAGTATATAAGAGAAAGAAATGATAATAATAATCTCAGGACAATTATCACAGCGCCATCTAGACCCAAGTCAAGGAAGCTAAAACTTATGTTATGTGGATAACTGATACAAATATATAGATATATATTTATTCGTAAATACATATATAGAAAATACTCAGACCGATACAAACAAACTCATGAATACAAATCGTCGGTTAAATACAGAAGATACAGTATTCAAAATGTACATTTTTGTCTTGTCTTGTAGATAAGCATTGAAAGTTTTTAAATTTATTTCAATTATTTTTCCCTTCAAATTTTTAAATTTTCACAGAAGTATTATATAACTATTTTGAGTAGAATAGAAAATCATTTATTCAAATAAACTTACATTGAAGCAATTTTGAATAGTCATCACATTTTTTTTAATCTACCGCTCATTTGGAAAGTTGTTTCATCACAAGAAGAACGAGTAAAAACTTGTGTGTTGCTCTTTTAAATAATTTTATTCTTACTTCACAATTTAAGTTTAAATGCGTGAATACAAACTACCGATTAGCACTAATTCAATTAAATAATCAAATAGAAAAAAATATTGAATACACATCAACTGGTTAAACAATTAATAAGAGGAAATCAGTCATAGTGATTAGAGCAGACCAGTCCCTACCAGCAGCACCCGTTCACGAGTATGACGGATGAGCCAGCCATCACTGCGCTCGACCATATTTTAGGGAGCCCAATGACCCGGCCCACCACGCCGCCACAAGTCTGGACATTTTAGTGAGCATGACTACTCAAAACACAAGACCATGTCATAGCTACTCACAATTGCCATCTGATAGTTATAGTATTCACATTTTACATAAGTATAATTTAAAAGTATAGTATATATATATATATATATATATAGCATCTAATTTTGAAAAATGACATTTTTCTATTCAATCGACGAAATGTTTGAACCGTGCGTAATCGAACCATCAACCATCGAAAGGCGTGAAACCGCTAGACCACCGAGGCCGTCAAAGAGAAAAATAACAAAAACATTGTTATTCAATTGTTTTTCTTGTAGCGCAGAATCTGTACGATTTGGAATTGATCCACTTCGGAAATCCGAACATGTTCTACATCTCATAAAATTCTAATCCTCTAAAAGGGCATACACATTACTAGAACAAGGACGAAGGAAAGGCTATTAATCCCTGGAGTATGAGTCCACAAACAAGCCAGTTAATTGCAAACATCGACTTAATTAACACTTGATTAATAGGGCCCCGGAAATTTACTCATTCAATTTTTAAATGAAATAAATTTACATATTAACGAGTGCCCATATATGTTTTATACGTCCATCCTTTTAACGAGCAAGCTCTGATAATGTATCTAAAAATATAACGAAAAAGATAAGATATTCATTATTATCCGGGGGCGAGTAGCTAGTATAATATAAATAATGATTTGTTACCAATATGGTAACAATTCATTATTTATATTATGCTTATTTATATATAGTGCGAATACTGTAACTACCATATAGTAATTTTTGTAGCTGTGACGTGGTCGTGTGGAATGAGTAGTCATGCTCACTAAAATGTCCAGACATGTGGCGGCGTGGTGGGCCGGGTCAATGGGCTCCCTAAAATATGGTCGAGCGCAGTGATGGCTGGCTCATCCGTCATACTGGTGAACGAGTGCTGCTTGTGCTCTGCTCTTACGACTGATTTAATCTTATTGCATGATTATATTTGATTTGAAAAAATTAGTGCTTGTTGGTAGTTTGTATTCACACGTTTCGACTTGTAAATGTAAACTTACAAGGATTATTTAAAAGAGCAACACACAAGTTTCTTGCTCGTTCTTCTTGTGATGAGACAGCTTTCCGAACGAGTGGTAGATAAAAAACAAATTGTTATGACTATTCAAAAGTGCTTAAATTAAGTTTATTTGAATAAATGATTTTCTATTCTATTCTATAGTATATTAGCTACTTGCCCTGGCTTCGCACGGGTGTACATGTATTACACATATAAATCTTCCTCATGAATCACTCTATCTATTATAAAAAAAGCTTTAAAATCCGTTGCGTAGTTTTAAAGATTTAAGCATACATAGTGACGGACAGACAGCGACAGCGACTTTGTTTTATACCATGTAATTCATAATATTAATACTAGATTTAAAAACAAACTTGGAGACAGCCCCAAGTATCGTTTAGAAAAAGTCAATAGGTCTTTTATGGGAATAGGTATAAAAATTTACAATAAGATATCAAAGAATAAAAACCGCAGAGTAAAGACGTGGAGCTGTGGCTAACGAGCCGATGTTATATCGATAACAACTAACCTACCAGGAGATACAAAAAGACATATAACAAATAAGTGAACACTATACTCCCCACTATTTTTGATTAGTAGTTTTGGTTACTTGATAGTGGTAACACTCCTATGCAATAAGTTTATTTTCTCTTTTGTTTTTCATATTTATTTTATTATATGAATTGATAATATATAGGCATAACATATATGGACAACCATATATTTTATGCCTATATGTTATACCTATTTCTAATTTTATCATAGTTTTTTTATTATTATTACTATCTATGATAATGTAATAGGGCTGATTACAAGCTGTGGTCTTGTTACATGCGTCCTCGTGTATGTCTCTAGGCAGTGCCGGAATATCAGTAGTTTGCTGCTTGTATGCAGCAAACAATATACTGAAGTGCTGCTTTTTTGCGTATGAGCTATGCACACACACTACGTTACTCATACCACAGATACACATACATACTATTACATACAGATACCATACAAGAAAACATAATATTACATACAGACACCATACAAGAAAATGGTTCCTTCCTAACTCGGGCTATTCTTCGGGCTATTTCATTTCGCCGCAGTAGGCGCTAGATGTCGCTATATCTGAAGCAGTTCGGATTACTAATGGTTTGGGCTGTGCATTGATAGATCACTATGTCAGTCACCTTTGAGTTATATATATTTAGATTGACTTACTAAGTACCTTCAGTCTCATAATATGAATAAAATTTCTTATCTATCGAATGAGTAAGAAACTTGCGTGTTGCACAATACTGTAAAAAACATTAAATTTATTTTTATATTCAGTTAATTAAAAATAGAATGAATAAATTATAACAATGGATGCATTGATATATGTAACGGTTGCATGTTTCTTTGTTCCCTCATTTCTCCTTAATTACAATAACTTTAATTAAACATGCGATTTTCATTTATATTCCACATAGCAATCCGCCCCGGCTTCGTTCAGGCTCCATATTTGAGTTTCTTCTTTTATAATAATAATAATAATAATTTATTTCATTAACATAGATGTTTTACAATTTTTTTTTTTTACATATCAACAATCACATATTCTTATTTATATATTTCCTTAAGCCGGGGCTGGGATCTCCTTGTAAGCATAATTAAATACTTGTGATAGGAGATCACGCTCTTCTAGGGTTATTTATTATTATATTAAGAATTTGTTTCTACTGTAAAAGACTGTGTGCGTATGTGTGTGTGTGTGTGTGTGTGTGTGTGTGTGTATGTAAGTGTGGAAGGGTGTTGGTTTTATTGACTGAATGACTAGAATGCGTGGACTTAATTACAATTTTAACTTTTGTTATGAGGTATATAACTTTTCCATTGACATAGATAATGTAATAAACACTAAAGAAACTTATTATAAATTTAGTAATGACATATTGTAATTTAAGTGTAATGTAAATTAAATATTGTAATGATTGGAAACTGTGATTGGTACAGTTTATGCTGTAAATAATATAAATGACGTAGTGGAGTAACTTGAAACAGTCATGCTCGCTATAAAGTTCAAACTTGTGGCGGCGTGGTGGGCCGGGTCGATGTGCTCCCTCTAATATGGTTGAGTGCAATGATGGCTGGCTCATCCGTCATACTCGTGAACGGGTGCTGCTTGTGGGGACTGGTCTGTTCAGGTTGCGAACACTGATTAGATTTTTTGATTTTTTTTATATAGCATATGCTGGTGGTCACTCTATTCTCCCAAATTTGAATTTAAATGAAATAGTATTATTGTAAATATGTACAATATAAAAAAAAAATACAAGCTGAGTTTCTTGTCAGTTCTTCTCATCTCGAAATCATTCCGAACTGACGGTAGATTTGACATATCATAAGAGTCTGTAATAGACCTACATGAATAAACATATTTTGAATTTGAATTTATTAAAACTAATTTATCTTCGAAATTGTTCGTTGAAATCGAATTAATGAAATACAATTATGTTCATAACTAAATACTTATAATAAATAACGTATTTATTGGGGAAAGGATTAATATCATGTTTAAAACACCTTCGTAAATAATACAACATTTTAGAAGATATTTAAGTACCATAAAAAACGATACGAGTAAAATTTCTTTCAAGCGAAAATTGCAGAAACATTATCTCAACATGTAACTTTGTATACCGACATATATTATCATTTATACATTTTGCTCTTTAGCCTATTATTATTCTTTAGTGTTATACTAGCTTTTGCCTGCGGCTTCGCTCGCGGTAATTTATCCCCTTAGGGGTGAAATTTATCAAAATCCTTTCTTAGAGGATGCCTACGTCATAGTAGCTTTATGCATGCAAGACTCAGCCCGATCAGTTTAAAATTGACAAAGTTTCATACAAATTTTCATCCCCTATTTTATCTCCTTGGGGGTAGAATTAATCATATACTTTTCTTATCGGATGCCTACGTCATAACATCTATCTGCATGCCAAATTTCATCCCGATCTGTCCAGTGGTTTGGGCTCTGTGTTGATAGATCACTATGTCAGTCACCTTTGAGTTATATATACTAGCTTTAGCCCGCGGCTTCGCTCGCGTTAATTTATCCCTTTGGGGGTAGATTTAATCAAAATCCTTTCTTAGCGGATGCCTACGTCATAACATCTACCTGCATGCCAAATTTCAGCCCGATCCGTCTAGTAGTTTGGGCTGTGTGTTGGTAGATCACTATGTCAGTCACCTTTGAGTTATATATTTTATATTATGTGTTGCTGGCAGCTTGTCTATCATTCTTTTTATAAACTTTATATTTTTATATCAATTTTTTATACGTCACTTTTGACTATAATATATTGTTTTGTTACTTCTCGCTGTGAGCCCTTTTGGGAAGAATACACATTTTTGCTAATATTTGGATTTTATTAAAATAGTAGTTGTGTTCCCGCTCCAGTAACATTATGTATAAACCTATTGAAGATACTGTAAGTACCAACTTGTATTGAATGGAATGGCGTCAAGTGTGTCGAATGCATTCATTCGCTTCCCGATGATTAATGGGAGAAATATCCGGCCGACAGTTAACGACAAATTAAATTAATTGCTTTCTGTCACGCCGCCACTGTAATTCTAGTGTTTGATTTGACAAATAACAGACGACCAAAGGCCAGAGATTTATAGAAGGCCTTTTGATGTATTTCAATTTGGACTTGATCATTTTCTTTGTGTCCGTTCATAAACAATTTAATGATATATTCTTTAAAATGATTACTCTGGTAAATATATTTTTATTGCACTTTGAAATACAGTAGCAAACTTAATTATACACAATGTAAGCAAAGGTTGACTTACCTCTGAAAGAGATCTCTACCAGTCAACCTAACACAGCGTTAGCCTGTCATCTGAGTCGTTGTGTCCTGTAGCCGAGACTACTACCATACACAGTTTTAAAAAACATCACCAAGAATACTTATTAAAAAAAAACAAATTTTAGGCATTCCACAGAAGTTTCTTGGCTAGCGGTTGCAATCTCATGTAATGATTTTTAATATTTTTTTTTCTATGTTACTCTTATTAATATTTTCTTTTTTTTAGTTTAATCGTTACCACTCTGTAAAAATTATATCAAATTATACTCTGAACTATTATATTTACATTATTTTTATTATACACACACCGCACAGACAGTCACCAATAATATTGCTCTTTTTATTATATATTTATTTTAATTATTATTTTCACGTACGTAAATGGGTTAAAGCTGAAAATCAGTATTTTGTTCCCTGAACAATGTTCCAACGACCTTTTTGTATTGCTACAGATCACACATAATAACACAATTTTATAAATCTTATGTTGTATTATGTATTGTCTATTCTTATGAACATGTTGTGTGTGATTAGTAACAAACAAATAAACGATATATCTATCTATCTATGTATCTACTAGAGTAGCCAGTTCCTTTCAGAAGCGCAGAAGCCTCTGGTATTTTCAGAGGTTTCACGGAGCGACAAAGAACTCCAGGATTACGTGAGTGGCCATTTCTTCGACAAAGAGGACTGTCAAGCTAAGAAGAGCTTGTTTTATACTAGGGTACTAGACAACTGATACAAATGTATAGATTTTACATATTTTTACATATAATATAAATACATAGAAAACACTTAGAGCGATACAAATAATCATACTCTTTTTAACTCTCTAAATACAAATATTTGTACCGCAACTTATTGTAAATTTTATTGTGCGAGGAATCGAATCCATGTATATCGGAATTAAAGCGATATGCTAAACCGCCAGATCATCGAGGCCTATTTATTTTTATTCTAATTATATTTATATTATTAATCTGCATACCGAATAAGCAGTAGAACAAAAAAACTTGACTATTCAAAAGTGCTTATATTAAGTTTATTTGGATAAAGATTATTTCTATTTCTATTAATTATCTCATCACAAACTTAGGTGAAACGCAATGATGAAGAAATATCATATGTGTAACTACCCTGTAACATTATAAGCACAGATTACCCTTTAAATATTAAGAAAAATAATCAATCATTTTAGCTTAAAAAGTGACGAATTTATATAGAAATTTTCATCTCCTATTTTATTTTACTCACTTAAGAGAACATTTTTACAAACGTTTAATATTTATTTATATTTAATCACCACCCTAAGAATGAGTTTCTAGCTTCAAATACATTATAGCTGAGGTAACTAAACTGCAGCATGATAAACACATCAGTTAATCTCGGAACACATATGAATGTTCATATTTACCGATACGTTTCTGAATAGCTCTGAACGGAATACAAAGCTTTGAGCTGCAGTCCCACAAACTGAGCAGGACTCTTGCAGAAATAAAACAGGTGAAAATTCAACACAGTTGCCTTGCAATATTCAGTATTTCATGAGACGAACTAGTTAAAAACTTCGAATTTGCGTAATAAAAACACATATATACTGCAAAATATGTATATTTGATGACGGTATTGTTAATAAGATGTACATATATAATATATATGTTGTATGTGGACGTTAATAATATAAATATAATTAGAATAAAAATAAATAGGTCTCGGTGATCTGGTTTAACATACCGTCGGTATGCAGATACATCACAAGAAGAATAAGCAAGAAACTTGTGTGTGTAACTCGTGTGTGTGTAATGATACAATATCAATATTGGCGCAAGGAAAGAATCTTAAAATAAAACTCACCGTTGAGGTAATAATCCTTGCTCTTATAATGACTGATGGTGATAAAGTTGTTGAAATTATGGGAATACAAATATTAAATAAGAGACAACAACGAAAAGGTTAGTCGACAACACAGAAGACCGAAGAGCTGGCAGCTACCTTGGACAAAGAATTAGTCTATCCATTCAAAGAGGGAACGCTGCCAGTACTTTGGAACTTTGCATAAAGGGACTCCTTTTGATAATATAGTTTAGTTATTTTTTAAGCTTTTTAATTTTAGGTTATATAAATAAGAGAAATTATAACCTAATATTACCATAAGTTCATTAAACCATTAA
The DNA here is from genome assembly GCF_030625045.1 of Achroia grisella. NCBI lineage: Eukaryota > Metazoa > Arthropoda > Insecta > Lepidoptera > Pyralidae > Achroia > Achroia grisella. The sequence continues at coordinate 234,210 of NW_026712824.1, forward strand.
AAAAGGTTTTTCGAGAAGGATATATTAAGGTTTCTTAAGGGTCGGCAACGCGCACGTGACACCCCTGGTGTTTCAGACGTCTATAGGCTACGGTAACCATTTACCATCAGATGGGCCGTATGCCTGTTTACCACCATAGTAGTATAAATAAAAAGAAAAAAATACCTTCCGAAAGAAATCTTAAGTACACCCACCAAAATATTTAAATATTCAGAAAGTAGCTACATGATTTAAAGAAACGCATCTGCTTTGTGAAACTTCAATGTATACTGATAATACTGTAATTATTTATATAAAAAAAAACTTCAGTATCAATGTATACTGATAAAGTAGCTACTTGTGATGATTTAAAGAAACGTATCTGCTTTGTGAGATTACTTCATTTCTATTTCAATCTCAGTTAGCTTCTAGCAATGAAATGAAACTTTAGTTTAATCTTATTCTACATAGTCTATTTAAAGAATTTTAGTTCTGTTCTTAAAAACTGTATCTTCAAATTATGTATGACTTTCATACTTTATTAATAAATAACTATTAACACAGCGCCATCTAGTGTCAGAGTAAGCAGAGTCTGTGTTATGGAACAATTGATATAAATACTAAGTTTTTGTTTGTAAATACATACATAATATATATAGAAAACACCCAGACCAATACAAACGATCATACTCATGAATATAGATATTTGCACCGTACGAGGAATCGAACCTGCGACCATCGCCGTTCTTTGAATGCCTTCTACTTCTTTCTCTGCGTCTCTTCCCGTTACGCAAGGTCGGCTTTCCAAATCTTGAGTCGCCATGCATTTCGCTGGTAAGTATCGTCATCTGTCAGGCCCAACTCCTTCATGTGTCTATGGACATTAGTCTGCCAGGTGCCTGCCCCCCTTGGGGGTACCCAAGGGTATGAAACTTTGTCAATTTTAAACCGATCCGGCTGAGATTTTGCATGCATAAAGCTACCATGACGTAGGCCCATAGAAAGAATTTTGATAAATTCCACCCCTAATGACTTAACTGAACTCGAGCGAAGCCGCGGGCAAAAGCTAATTCTGTTTATAAAATTTAAACTATGTAGATTTAATGTATTCTAGTATGAATATAGATAGAATGTATTTTAACATAATTTGATTTAATGTATTTAATGCTAATGATTACCATCTATATCTTCTCATAACAAAAGAAGCAAGCAGAGCAGTGTTACGAGCTATAGAATTAGTTGAAAGAAAATGGGAGGCGTCACGCAAGTCAGATTGAATTACTTCTAATGCAGCCGACATTGATAGGCTACAACTTTTTAATATCTCGAATAATTCCCGTATTACTGATTCAAAGGCGAAAATATATATTTACAAGAAAGTTTTGTGGCGGGCCAATTTATTTTCTTTTGTCGCATTGAACCACGTTCCGGTAGAGATTTTTTACGAATAAATCCCTTAAGATTCGTTACAAAGAGTTTCATTTGCATCTCGCCTCTGACGGAAATCCCTCAGATTCAGGGTTTTAAATTAGCGGATGCATAAGCTTACCGAGTCAGCTCGTGGCCATGGGTAGTGCAACCTAGGCGAAATGTCTGGCGATGTATTATAATAAAAAACTAACTATCAATGATTTTCAGTTGAGTTTCTTGCCAGTTCTTCGCAATTGAATCTATATATTCAACTATACGGCAGTGAAAAAAATTTAATACAAAACTTGACGTTCATAAGTGGCTAAAATGTTCTAATTGAATAAAATATTTATTATTTGATTCGATTTAAGGGTACATAAATCGCTATTTAAATTCAAAATATGTTTATTCATGTATGATGATGAATGATTTCGAGATGAGAAGAATTGACAAATTTGCTATTTCGCTACTACGAGACACTTTTTCGCTAATATTATTAAACCATCAATGCAGCAAGTTTCCGCTCTCGCTCCCTGCTCAGCGGACTCTATGGCCCGACATTATCTCGCCAGATTTATTAAGGCAATTAAACTTGGCGCAAGTTGACAGTTTTTTCCTTTGTTTCGGGCACTTTAATGAGCGACTCGAGCCTGTGGAATTAACTTCGTACACGGCAACGTGAGCCGAGTCACTCAATGAACCCACGTCAAATGTCGGTGTTACCTTTGTTGATCTGAAACCCATCAAACTGCACTATATAGTACTAACACTAATAATTTAAAAGAGCTACACACAAGTTTCTTGCTCGTTCTTCTTGTGATGAGACAACTTTCAGAATGAGCTGTAGATTAAAAAAAACGTGATCCAAAAGTGCTTCAATCCTTATCCTTACTTCCTTAAATGCGAAAGTAACTCTGTCTGTCTGTCTCGCTTTAAGGAGTAAATATATATCTTTAAAGATAATAATAATAATATAACCCCTATTTCGAAAGTTGGGGTACATTTTAATGTTTACAAAATGTCCCGCAACTCGGCCTAAAAATAATTTTAAAAAAATGTCGATATACAACCCTTCATCTCCCCTTTCAACCCCTTCTCTCATAGGCCTACTCCTTTAAAAATGCTCTCTTCACTTTACTCTAACTTACGTCAATCTGTTTGCCGCTGCCCTGTTTCCGAATGGTCCCAGAGTCCGGTTACCGGTTGATATCATCTTTCCAGGAATTTTTTTTTTTTTTATAACATAGGGGACATCCGAGCATGCGGCTCACCTGATGGTAAGTGATTACCGCCGCCCATGAGCACCCGCAACACCAGGGGAATTGCAAGTACGTTGTCGGCCTTTTAAAAAGGAATAAGCTCTTTTCTTGAAAGTTTCAATATCGTATCGGTTCGGAAATACCATTGCTGGAAGGTGATTCTTTGTCGACCCTGTCTTCTGGTCCCGTCTCTAAGATACCAGAGAGTCACTTGCTTGCTCCTTTTATTTTCCACCTTACCACATACCCAGTCCAACTCCATTTTAATTGGTCTATTCTAGAGATTACATCTGTTACTTTTGTTTGTAGGGATATATAGATTAATCGTAATAATCCAAATCGGTAAATTGTACAAAATGAGTGTTGCCATGTAATGCGTAGGAATGAAGACAATATTTTAAGGAAGGTGTTACATATGAATGTGGATGGTTATAAGAGCAGAGCAAGGCCGAAAAAGAGATAGATGGACTGTGTGAAAGATGATATGGTAAGAAAGGAAGTATATAACGAGATGACTGCGAACAGGGATAAATAGAAGGGAAAAACAATTACGCCGACCCAAATAAACGTGATAAGGAAGAAGCAGATGATGATAAGTGTTGCCATGTTTTTGATCTCATCCTTTAAAATACAGTCCCGTACAACGTCAGCGGAGCGTGTCAGTAATTTATTTACCTCCTACATCACAGTCGCGAATATACAAAATTGAAAAACTTGATAAATAAAAGTTACCCGCCCAGTCTTAAATGTATACCTATGTTGGAGAAGTTCCTATCCTATAGATAACTTTTCATTTGGAGTTTCCTATCCCGAGTTTCTCCAAGTTACGTATTGTTTTACACGTCGTCTTTTATTAAAATGGAAGTTATTTTTTTTAATAATTGAAATGGAATGGTCTGACTTTATGAAGTGATAACTGTAGTCAATATAATATTTAGAAAGTCATAAATTGCATAATGAGCTGTGATAGCTCATACGTGAGTATGATTGGTATGATTGTATCGGTCTGGGTGTTTCCTATGTATAGAATAGAATAGATAATCGTTTATTCAAATTAGTTTAATTTAAGCACTTTTAGATAGTCCACGATTTTTTTTAAATCTACCGCTCATTCGGAAAGCTGTGTCATCACAAGAAGAATAAGCAAAAAACTTGTCTGTTGCTCTTTTAAACAATCCTTGTAAGTTCACATGTTACAAGTCCAAACGTGTGAATATAAACTACCAACCAGCTCTAATTTATTTAGGCTGAAATATAAACATACAATAAGATCAGTCGTAGTGATAAGAGCAGACCAGTCCCAAGCAGCACTCGTTCACGAGTATAACGGATGAGCCAGCCATCACTGCGCTCGACCATATTTTAGGGAGCCCAATGACCCGGCCCACCACGCCGCCACATGTCTGGACATTTTAGTGAGCATGACTACTCATTCCACTCGACCTCGTCATAGCTACTTAAATTTATTATATGGTAGTTACAGTATTCGCACTTTACATAAGGATGCATAAGCAGGCAAACAATATAGCACAAAAGCCGCTACGCTATATTATGTATGTATTTTAAATGACGTAGTGGAGTAACTTGAAACAGTCATGCTCGCTATAAAGTTCAAACTTGTGGCGGCGTGGTGGGCCGGGTCGATGTGCTCCCTCTAATATGGTTGAGTGCAATGATGGCTGGCTCATCCGTCATACTCATGAACGGGTGCTGCTTGTGGGGACTGGTCAGTTCAGATTGCGAACACTAATTTGATTTTTTGATTTTTTTTTATAGCATATGCTGGTGGTCACTATTCTCCCAAATTTGAATTTAAATGAAATAGTATTATTGTAAATATATACAACATTAAAAAAAAACGAGCTGAGTTTCTTGTCAGTTCTTCTCATCTCGAAATCATTCCGAACTGATGGTAGATTTGACATATCATAAGAGTCTGTAATAGACCTACATGAATAAAAATATTTTGAATTTGAATTGAATTAGAATTTAAAAAATGTATCTAAGTATATATATATCAACAGTCTAGTACCCATAACACAAGCTCCGCTTAGCTTGAGACTAGATGGCGCTGTGTGAATTATCCTAACATATTATTATTAAATCACTACCATATGTCAAGTTATTGTCATTATTTTTATAGTCGGAATGGAAAACAAGCTGACAGCTAACCTGGCAAGCTAAATGGCATGCGGTAACCGACCTAAGTATATGATAATATCACTAAGTACATCACGTTATCATGATAAACGCAGTGGTGATATCGCATTTATCATAATAACGCTAAGTAGAGCTTGTGTTATAGGTATTATAATAGATGACTGATATAAATCGAAATATATATAACTCAAAGGTGACTGACGGACATAGTGATCTATCCTCGCACAGCCCAAACCACTGGACGGATCGGGCTGAAATTTGGCATACAAGTAGATGTTATGACGTAGGCATGATTTTGATTAATTCTATCCCTAAGGAGATAAAAATTGTATGAAAGATTGTATGAAACTTTGTCAAATTTAAACCGATCAGGCTGAGATTTTGCATGCATAAAGCTCCTATGACGTAGGCATCCCCTAAGAAATGAGTTTGATAAATTCCACCTCTAAGGTGATAAAATAGGGGATGAAAGTTTTCATAAATCTTCTTAGATTTTCGACTGATTGAACTGAAATTAAAGATTGGAGCTACTATGATGAAGACGTTCGTACGTTCTCTTAAATAGGATTTTGATAAATTCAACCCCCATGGGGATGAAATAATGGATGATGCAGGATGTAAATGTATTAGTTTGAACCTAGCAGTACCTAATGGAACGAATAAATTAAGACGAACAAAATAATTTTGAGTTCTTTAGAAATTTATTTTAGAAAAATAAAAATAAATTCCACGCGGACGAAGTCGCGGGCACAGCTAGTATATATATAGAAGTATTTGATCATTTATTCTACGTTATCTTACATTACAGTCACGACTGGATGAATACATATACATTCAGACATAACTCACTTTAATATCAAGTATATAAAGTAGAATAAAACAAATTGCTATCTCAAAGTTGTCGCGACATAGTTACGATCTTTTTATGACTGTATCTTCGATAAAGGTAAAATTATTACAACAAAGTATCTTGTATTCTCTGATGGAGAAATTATTGACTTACATTATGTATCAAGTTGACATCTAGCTACCTTGTATCTACTGTGTTCACGAGTATGATTGTATGTATCGATCTGGGTATTTACTTGAATGACAATCGTGGCAATAGTTGTTCATGCACGGGAGTTTTATTTAATATCAAACATAGACACCTATATAAATATACATCATTACATAGTCGTTGTCGCCGTCTGTCCGTCCATATGTATGCTTAAATCTTTAAAACTACGCAACGGATTTTGAAGCGGTTTTTTGTAAGGATAGAGTGATTCAAGACGAAGGTTTATATATATAATACATGTACACCCGTGCGAAGGCGGGGCAAGTAGATAGTTGTAAATAAATTGGCTTTTAAAAAAAAGTAATTCAATTGAATTTCTTGCCAGTTCTTCTCAATTGGATGACTGAACTGGGTGGTAGGGAAAAAATTAAAATTATAATGTAAAAAATTTGACGTTCATAAACGGCTAATATGTCCTACATGAATAAATGATTTTTTTAATTTGAATTGGAGTATACTTTCATTCATTCATTCATAAATTTAAGAGCGACGCTCTTGTCGATGTAGCTCTTGTCACTTTCGACGATCTTCCGTCGTACTCTTTAAACCTTGACACTACACGACTCCAATTCAGTTTTTCATTTGCTTGATGTATCTGTACCTTGGTCTTCCTCTCCTCTATTTCCTTCTATCTTTCCCTCAATAATATCTTTCATAAATTCATCGCGCCATATCAAGTCTCTCTTTCTCTCTTCTATAGCATTCAATATTCATGAAAGAGGACTACTGGCCGAAAGGTGTGGTGTATCGGCGCTACCGTGGCAGATTGCCGTCTTCAGTGCCGTGATCACACAGACAATATCGTTGTATTGGTTTTTTAAATATTATATTATATGTATGTTAGTCTATAAGGTATTTATAATATGGGCCTAGTCGCCTGAAATCATCATCATCATCATCATCGCAGCCCGGAAGACGTCCACTGCTGGACATAGGCCTCCCCCAAAGATCTCCACGACGATCGGTCCTGCGCTGCTCGCATCCAATGCCTTCCCGCGATCTTGACCAGATCGTCGGTCCACCTTGCTGGAGGCCTTCCCACGCTGCGTCTTCCGGTCCGTGGTCGCCACTCGAGGACTTTACTGCCCCAACGGCCATCTGTCCTACGAGCTATGTGCCCTGCCCATGTTGCCTGAAATAAAAGAATAAATAAAAAAAAAATCTGCCTTTTTGCTTCAAAGAACAAGTATATTTTTGTTACAGCAGTAGGCTTATAGTACTATCAAAGTAGCGGTTACTGTAATTCAAGTACAGTAGTAATAAAATCTTATTGCTTGTAACGTTAAGATCTCGAGCAGTAATGGTCTGTGCATTTGCTACTTTGAAACAAAAATATTGTTATGCAACTCATAGCTGTATAATATTCGTCAATTTAATACGAGCCGAGTTTCTTGTCAGTTCATCTCATCTCGAAATCATTCCGAACTGACGGTAGATTTGACATATCATAAGAGTCGGTAATCTACATGAATGAACATATTTTGAATTTAAAAAGATAAATGTATTCGTATATGCAAGTACCTCGATACCTAATAATAATAATCTTAGGACAATTCACACAGCGCCATCTAGTCCCAACTTAAGCCAGCTAAAGGACAACTGACTTAAATACTTAGATTTTTTTATAAATACATACATAATGTACATAGAAAACACCCAGACCGATACAAGCAATCATAGTCAAGAATACAAATGTTAGTTCAGTGCAAGGAATTGAAACGGCGACCATCGGAAGTAAGGCAGTGTGCCAAACCGCTAAATCACTGAGGCCGTCATGTAGGTTATGACAATAGTGTAAATTACTGTATTGCAATTAATACTACTTACTTACTTACTAATATTATAAATGCGAAAGTGACTGTCTGTCTATCACGCTTTCACGTCAAAACTACTGAACCGCTTAAATGAAATTTGGTACACAGATAGTCTAGATCCTGAGAAAGGACATAGGCTACTTTTTAATGCGAAAAAAGGGTTGTAAGGGGTTGAAAGAGGGGATGAAAGATTGTATGGAAGAATCGTCATTTTTGAAGCTAGAAGCTTGAAACTTATTTTTAAGGCTGCTAATTAAACATAAATAAATATGACATACAGACATATACAAATTACCCACAAGGGGGTTAACTAAATTAGGGGATACATTTTTTATGTTAATTCGTTATTTTTGAAGCTATATATATATGTATACTAGCTGTACCCGCGACTTCGTCCGCGTGGAATTTAACTTTATTTTTCTAAAATAAAAATAGCCTAAGTTACTCCTTATTACATCAGCTACCTGCCAATAAAAGTCCCGTCAAAATCGGTCCAGCCATTTCAGAAATTAGCCGGAACAAACATTTGTTTTGATGTACCGTATTTATATTCATATGCATGTAGTAATTTAAAATTACAAACAGACACTCCAATTTTATTTATATGTATATGTAATATATTATTAATGACACATGTTTACTATTGGATAAAGAATGCAGAGTAGATTATAATAAAAGATACAGTATAATTTCGTTTAAACAGAAATTGCGTGAACATTATTTATATTTGTAAGTTTTTTTTACTGACCTTCTCCTTTTTTCACATCTTTCTGTTATTTCCCTATAATTCTATCTACATTTTCTTTTTTTTCTTACTTTCAATTTGAGGCTGTACTTATAATTTAATTATCGGATCATTATGTATTTATTTATACATAAAATTTGTATATATTTATCTACATGTACATTTTTTATATTTAAATATTTTGATATATATCTTTTTTTGACATTTCTCATTTATATTAGTGCACCGACAATAATCTTTCTCTGCACCACTCATGGTTGCCTGGTAGACAACGCCGCATGGTGTTAAGTCCGCTATATGTACACATTGTTTGTGTGCATTAAAGTTAAATAAATAAATTATAATGATAATAAAAACAGAGTAAATTACTGTACTTCAATTATTAATCTATGTTTTTACACTAAAATATACATATACAGTAGACCCGCGGTAATCCGGCCCCTGTCCTATCCGGCCCCCCTTGTAATCCGACATGGTCTATTATTTATTATTGAATCTTTTTTTGACAATCGTCGCTAATGCATGATTGAACAAGTTTGAACTAGTCTTGTATATGTCACCACTGTTATACTCGACGCGTAGGGTATTGTTTTGATTATGATTGCTTAGTTGAATTTGACTACTTCCATGTGATGAAGATAGTGGTGTTCATTGTTTACTGCCTTTTTTCATTGTGTATTGCCTATCAGTTCAGAAGCGAAAGCACAAAACACTGACAATTCAAGAAAAATGTGATATTTTAGACCACCTAATTCATAACGAATCTTTTAGTAGTTAACATACATAATGAAGTAATATTTGTACTTCAGAGTGCATATACATACATATATAACATAGAACCTTATCACTGGACCTGTAATTTGGCGGATTACAAGGTACTCTTTTGTAAAAAAATCCGGACTATAGGGGACCCCTAGGCCCCCTCTATGATCCGACAAATTCGATTGTGCGAACCCTGCAAAACGATTGTCGTATGACATGGTATAGTCACGTGACTTCTGTACATCAATTGGATGCAAAGCATTCAAGTTACGTCTTTAGTCAAGTATAATTCAACTAGAGCGTTATTTATAGCCAGTTAGAGCTTGAAATCAGAGGTAATACTGTTTTTGCCTAAAAGGATCAGTGTCCGTTTACACGAAAACTAACAGAATTAATGCCCCATTGAGGCTTCGAAGGCAAAAAGTGGTTTGGCAGTGACACGTCGGATTAACGGCCCTTGATGTAAATTGTAGATTGTTTCGAATCGAAACGTGAATTATGTTGTCTGTAACAATAATATATTATTTGACGACCTCAGTGGTCTAGCGGTCTAGTACATCGCTTTACGTCCGGTCGAGGGTTCGATTCCACGCACGGCACATTTGTATTAATTTTTTTTTCGGAATACTCTAATGCTGTTGGCCGCAGCTGGCCTTTACAGCTTCACCTGACGTTAGGGGGCGAGTGCAGATGGCACTTCAAACCCGTGAAAGGACTTATGGAGTGGCTGAAGGCCAACTCCTGCCTGACGGATACGACTTTAGTCTGAGGGCACCACTAGGGGTTCGAACCTCGGCTCAGGCCGTCGTAATTTCGATCCCCGTTTGAATTGGACGGGGGATCGATCGGAGGGGTACTTTGTATTCATGAATGTGATTGTTTGTATCGGTCTGGGTGTTTTCTATGTATAATATGTGATTTATGAAAAAAAAATCTATGTATTTGTATCAGTTGTCTAGTACCCATAACACAAGCTTTAGCTAGCATAATTTGGGTCTAGATGGCGCTAGATTGTTCTGAGATTATTATTATTATTATAAAATTAGTTTCAAAGTTGTAATACAGATAGTATTACATCCTTATTATTTTTTCCAAAATTTTACGGCTCAGTGGACTCCCTAAAATATGGTCGAGCGCAGTGATGGCTGGCTCATCCGTCATACTCATGAACGAGTGCTGCTTGTAGGGACTGGTCTGCTCTAATCACTACGACTGATTAAATCTTACTTAATTACTTAGATATTTAATTGTATATTTGACATTTTGACTCCAATGAATTAATGCTAATTGTGAAAAATTTTTGTGACACGAGAATTTTATATATAAGACTAGTAGTTTCGGCAACGCGATGCTGTGGCTAAGGTTCTTGAATGAAATAATATTGCGACTATAAATTGAGATCATCGCAAACCCTTCGACCCTCCATTACGAGTTTGCGAATCTGATCTATTGGTTGCGAGCTTTTCCCAGCCACGGTGGTCTATGATGCCTGGCTTCAAAGGTTAGCTGAGAGGAGACGGAAGCGCCACCTAGGCGGATCAGGACAGACTACTGCCGATAGTTTCCCTTGTCGGGTCTGTGGTAGGCCATGCCGTTCTCGTATCGTTTATACAGCCATGAAAAAAGCTGTTCACAGACGCCATAAATCGTATATAATAGACGCCATAGGCCATTATATATATATATATATATATTCAAATTCAAATTCAAAAATCATTTATTCATGTAGGACATTTTAGCCGCTTATGAACGTCAAGTTTTTACATTAGAATTTTTTTCCCTACCGTCCAGTTCGGTATATAGATCCAATTGAGAAGAACTGGCAAGAAACTCAATTGAATTACTTTTTTTTTAAATCCAGTTTTTTACAATGCATAGGTTTTTGTATAGGTGTCTATATCTAACATTAAATGAAAATCCCGAACATGAAAACTATTGCCATGCACGCTCGTCATTCAAGTAATCGTTTAGTGAGTAATAGGCCTGGCTCAGTAAATATGATTTAACAGATGTTTTGAATTTATTTAATGGTATATCCTTTGGTATCTTATTGTAAATTTTTATACCTATTCCCATAAAAGATCTATTGACTTTTTCTAAACGATACTTGGGGACAGCAAGTTTGTCTTTAAATCTAGTATTAATATTATGAATATTGCTGTTTTTTGGAAATAAGTCAAGATTTTTATGAACATATAGGATATTTGAATATATAAATTGAGAAGCAACGGTGAGAATATTTGCCTTTTTGAATTTCTCTCTTAATGAGTCACGACTCTTCATACAGTAGATCGCTCGAATGGCACGTTTTTGTAATATGAATATATTTTTAATATCTGCCGCTTTTCCCCATAATAATATTCCATAAGAGAGTAAACTATGAAAATAACTGAAATAGACCAATCTAGCAGTATCAGTATCAGTGTACTGTCTAACCTTACGCACGGCAAAAGCTGCTGAACTCAGTTTCGCTGCAAGACTTTGAATTTGTGCACCACATTATGTTTTATTATCTAATGTGATTCAATAAGCTATCCTATCTTTCAAGTTGGATCAAATTGTACACAATGTGCAAATCAAATTTGCAATCGGTTCAGTAGTTTAGGAGTCCATCGCGGATGTTACAGAACTCTTTAGAGTTGTTAGAATGAATTACTTTTTTATATTTATTTGACATGTGTTTAAAAATGAATTTATCCAGTTGTATATTGTTTTGCCTTTGTACCTTTCTATACCATTCATTATAAAATTAAATAATTTTCTATATATAGTTTTGTTTCGCCATCCTGATACCTAATCCTTCACAAAGTGGCGACCGTGAAGAAATAATCGGTGGAGGTCAATTTATAATGGAGCGGGCAATAAAAGAGAGAAAATTACTAAGAAGGCTATTCACGATCAATGCAAAAAAGCTGGACGATGCATTGGAAAATAGAGAGATTAAAGAAGCCGAAATATATTATGATAATCTCTGTGAGAAACAGACAGCGCTTAATGAAATAGATAATAAAATATGTTCGTTGTGGCTAGATGAAGATAATAGAAACGAAGCAGAATTTGAAGCGGACATAGATACGACAGAGGAATACAAAAATAGATGGTACGCACTAAAGAGAAAATATGCAGAAATAATTCGCGCAGATCGGCAAATAAGTACTTTACATGAAACCGAAAGTTCAGCATCAAATGGGACGGTAAAAAATGCAAAAAATGAACGACGTTACCGTTTACCAATTCTAGAGCTTCCAAGATACAATGGAGATGTCAAGAAATGGATTTTATTCTGGGGCCAATACAAAAAGATTCATAATGACGAGAATATAGACAACGAAGATAAATTTCAGTACCTATTACAATGTATGGAGCCTGGTTCTAGTGCCAGAGAATTAGTGGAGAGCTTTCCACCAAGTGGAGATAATTACTTTAAAGCATTAGAACACCTAAAACAGAGATTTGCTCGGGATGAGTTAATTATAGAACATTACATAAGAGAATTGCTGGATTTGATTTTACGTCAAGCAAAAGGTATGGCTAAAAATTCATTACGAAATTTATATGACAAGCTCATGACTCAAATATTAGGATTAGAGACTCTCGGTGTCACTCAAGATAAGTATGCAGCTATTTTATATCCCATGGTAGAGTCAACTATGCCTGAAGAAGTATTGAGAGCGTGGAACAGATCACAGATGCGATTAGAGAAGATTGAATTGGCTCAATTATTAATTTTTTTACAAAGAGAAGTAGAGTCAGAGGAACGTATCAGTCAAGCATGTTCCAATTTACATAAAGGAGTTAATGATAGTATTATTCCATCAACAGCTTGTTTTACAGTATCGGAGAAGAATGGTAAGAATAAGCCAGAAAACAGAGAGAAATATGTGAGCAATACTTTTAGTGACAATAAGCCATGTTGTATTTGGTGTGATAAAAACAGTCATACAAGTTCGGAGTGTATGAAAGCACAAAAGATGTCATTAGAAGAACGTAGAACACACTTGAAAGAGAAGAATTGCTGTTATATATGTATGAAGAAGGGACACAGTGCTGCCAAATGCAGAGCATATCCCAAATGTTTGATTTGCAGTCGACGACATTTTACTCTAATGTGTAATAATTTACAGAATCCTCTACAACAGTCTAGATCGACGAGTATGACGTCATCAAGTTCGGAAAATAATACAGGGACGACATCGAGTAGCGACAGAGGAGTTGTATTGAGTCAAACATCGGGTTTGTTGTCTAAATGTCAAACTGTCTTATTACCAACACTGAAGGTAAATATTGTTTTTGATAATAATATTGTGTCAGTTAGGACGTTATTGGATTCAGGAGCACAACGTTCTTTTATTAAAAAAGATATTATTGAAAATCTAAAATTAAAACCTAGTAGTACGGAGGTTGTAAAACATAATTTATTTGGTGGCATTACAAGTAAAGAAAGTTGTCGTAGTTTGTACAATTTAAATATTTCAAATATAGACTGTTCATATAGTTTACAAATAGAAGCTTTAGAGGAAAAGGTTATATGTAATTACTTGCCTAAAATTAACGACTTTGAGATTTCAAACAAGCTAAGGAGGCAGGGTATTGTAATAAATGACAATGACAATGTAACAGACATAGGTTTGTTGATAGGAGCAGACATGATAGGCACGTTGCTCATAGGCCGTGTAGTTCAAATTACTGATAAATTAGTTGCTTTAGAAACTAAATTAGGATGGACTGTACAGGGACCTATTCAAGCTACGTCATGTCTTTCTGTCATTAACAGCAATATTATAAATGTATGTCATTGTACTTTTGATATTGCCGATTTATGGAAGTTAGAGACAATGGGTATTTCTGACCCAGAAGTGGTAAAAAAGCGTAATGAAACTGATTTGGAAATATTAGAATATTTTAACAGTACAGTCAGGCTAAATAATTATGATAGGTATGAAGTGAACCTTCCTTGGAAAGATGGTGGATATAAAATGCAGCTTGTGACTAATTATGAAATTGCATTGAAACGATTAAAGTCGACTACTACTAAAATAACTCAATTGGGGATACTCAAGGAATATGATGAAGTTTTTAAAGAATGGTTGCACAGTGGTATAATTGAGAAAGTAAATAATCCGAATTCAAAACAAGGTCATTATCTGCCACATCATGCTGTTATTAAGGAATCCAGTTTAACAACAAAAATTAGACCTGTATTTAATGCATCAGCAACTCAAAAAGGTAGTATTTCTTTGAATAATTGTTTGGAAAAGGGTAATAATTTGATAGAGCTTATACCACCCTTATTGATTAAATTTCGAAAAAATGCTATCGGTATTACGGCTGATATAAAAAAGGCATTTTTACAAATTTCATTAAAACCCGATGATAGAGAGTACTTAAAATTTCTTTGGTGGAAAGACGTCAATAAAACAGATGGAGATATGGTAACGTACCGTCACTGCAGAGTAGTCTTCGGAGTAACGTGTAGTCCCTTCCTTCTTTCAGCAACCATTTTATACCATTTAAATAAGTACGATAACCATACAGCGAACGTACTGAAAAGTGCATTTTATGTCGATAATTGTGTAGTAAGCGTAGATAGTAAAAAAGAGATGGAAACCTTTATAAGCGAGTCAAAGTCAATTATGCTTAAAGGAGGTTTTGAGTTACGATGCTGGGTAACTGGACCACATATGGTAGATAAAAATGTTGAAACTATATCGGTACTAGGTTTAATGTGGGATCCAAAGCGAGATGAGACTTTTTGCAAAATTCCTCAATTCAATTCAGAATATAAAGTAACAATGAGGACTCTTTTGTCATGTACTCATAGTATATTTGATCCCTTGGGATTTTTCTGTGCTGCGACATTATTACCAAGGTTGTTAATTCAAAAGTGTTGGCAGTTAAAACTTAATTGGGATGACGAAGTACCTGATTCTATAGAAAAACCGGCAAAAGAATGGATGAATCAAATAGGTATTTTACAGGACTGTCATTTACCACGCCGTTTGAGTGACACATCATTAAAAAATAGCAACAAATCTTTACATATATTTAGCGACGCTAGCCAATTAGTATTAGCTAAAAACAGAATAACTCCACCAAAACCAACTTTAACTATACCTCGACTTGAGTTACTGTCCGCATTGATGGCAAGCAGACTTGCAGATCAAGTTAAAAAAGCAATGGAATTAGAATCGTGCAAAGAATATTACTGGTCTGACTCTAGTATAGTTTTATCCTGGTTTACTAAAAGTGATTTAAATGTTTATGTACACAATCGGGTAAAAGAAATTAAAGAGAAGACAAACGTAAATAATTGGCACCATATTCCAGGAAATTTCAACCCCGCTGATTTACCTTCGCGTGGCTGTAACCCTCAAAGTTTAATTAATAGTAAATGGTGGAATGGACCGGACTGGTTACTAAAACCAGAGTCAGAATGGCCGTTCTCAGCAATCAACCCAGATATTAATGAGGTAAACAAAGAGATTATTAAGAGGTGTCTTGTGGTTAAGAAACATGAGAACTTTACTGAAAATCTGACATACTTTTCTGATTTCAATAAAATTGTAAGAATGATAGGATGGTGTTATAGATTTGTAAATAATTCAGGAAAGAAGAATAATAAACTACATGGAAATTTAATTGCAGAAGAGTATGAATACGCGGAGATGAAATTATTACATTTAATTCAGAAAGAGACTTTTAACGAGGAATATATAAAAAGATTGAAATTAGAAACATTTAGGGACGGTGAAAATATAGTAAGAGTAAAGACACATGTGACATTGTCTGACGATACTAATAATTTTATAAGACCAATATTACTACCAGGTAAAAATATATTAATAGAACGTCTAGTAAGGCTGAAACATAAAGAAACATTACATGCTGGATCTCAAACTTTAATAAACTGCGTACGAGAACAGTACTGGATTATTGGAATTCGGCGTTTAGTAAAAAGTATTATTAGACATTGCGTTGCATGCAGAAGACATAATTCTCGACCGTACACTGTTCACAGTGCACCTCTTCCGGCCGATCGTGTTCGATGTGGTGCTGCCTTTGAAGCTACAGGAATCGATATGGCGGGACCCTTATATTTAAAATCCGGTGACAAGTGTTGGGTTGTATTGTTCACCTGCGCAACTTATAGGGCTATCCATTTAGAACTATGTACATCTTTATCTACAGAAGATTTTCTGTTGTCACTTAGGAGATTTTTAGCACGTAGAGGTAGAGTACGTACTATTTATAGTGACAATGGAACGAATTTCCGTGGAGCGCACAGTTTATTGAATAAAATCGATTGGGCAGAAATAAGCAAGAAATCTTCCATTCAAAAACTACAATGGAAATTTATACCCCCTAATGCGCCGTGGTGGGGAGGATTTTGGGAGAGACTGATTAAAATGTTAAAAGAGTTATTGCGGAGAATGTTGGGAAAAGCGGCTCTACATTATACAGAATTATTAACTATCTTGACAGAATGCGAAGCTATTTTAAACAATAGACCTCTTACATATATTACGGAAAATACGGAAAATTTGATGCCGTTAACACCTTCTATGTTTATAAATTGTTTATCATACGACGTTTCAGATTTAGATGAAGTAAATACAGAATCATTAAATAATCGTTTAAAATATATTCAGAAATTAAAGAACGATTTTAAAGTGCGTTTTAGGAATGAATATTTAGCTATATTAGCCCAAAAGACACAAAATAACAGAATACAAAAGGGATTACATGTTAAAGTCGGTGATATTGTTCTTATTGAGATCAATGATACGAAGAGAGTTAACTGGCCATTAGCGATTGTGGAAGAATTGTATCCAGGGGTTGATGGTCATGAAAGAGTAGCTCGTCTCAAGACAACATATGGAGAACGCATAAGACCATTACAAAGACTTTATCCTTTGGAAATATCCACAGTAGATCCTATTGCAAAAGAAGCAATAGCGGTACTTCCTAAAACCACAAGATCGGGGCGTGTAATTAAAATTCCGCAAAGATTACTCGTGTAAATAGTTACGTGCCTAACATGTTTGTATTTTCAAAATAAAAATTTATTTAGTTTTGTTTTTAAATGCGCAAGCGCATGTTGCGCGCCGGAGTATGTTACAGAACTCTTTAGAGTTGTTAGAATGAATTACTTTTTTATATTTATTTGACATGTGTTTAAAAATGAATTTATCCAGTTGTATATTGTTTTGCCTTTGTACCTTTCTATACCATTCATTATAAAATTAAATAATTTTCTATATATAGTTTTGTTTCGCCATCCTGATACCTAATCCTTCACAGCGGATAAACAACGTGACACGAAATCATTACATACTATAAAACAAAGTCGCTGTCGCTGTCTGTCACTATGAATGCTTAAATCTTTAAAACTACGCAATGGATTTTGAAGCGGTTTTTTTTAATAGACAGAGTGATTCAATAGGAAGGTTCATATTGAAAATTCAAAATATCTTTATTCATGTAGGTCTATTACAGACAGTCAAATCTACCGTCAGTTCGAAAATATTTCGAGATGAGAAGAACTGACAACAAACTCAGCTCGTATTCTTTTCAAATAAATGTTGTACATGTTTACAATAATACAGATTCATTTTTAAATTCAAATTTGTGAGAATAGAGTGACCACCAGCCTATGCTATTGCAAAAAAATCTAATCAGTGTTCGCAACCTGAACAGACCATTCCCCACCAGCAGCACCCGTTCACGAGTATGAACGTTTATATGTATAATACAAGTACACCCGGGGTGGGCAGTTAGTTTTTACATATAAAGATTTGTTTAGAGGCATCTATAAATTGTATTATGACCCTAAATCTCTAAAAGGTCCTCGACGGAGTTCTCTCAACACTTGTTTGATGAACTGGGGAGGGTTAGGTGATATTTATATTATAGAACTTTGTTTCCCACTTAGTTTCGCTCCGGGGCGGCCATGTTTTGTTTGCAATCACGGTTTCAAGTCGAAATTTTAAACTTCTACCAATATTTTACGGTTTCTTTGGCAGTTCCCTTTGAAGTTCCATTCCGGGTGGGCCCGTCGACGTGGCCTGACTGTTTTGACATCCAAATTAGATTATGCTAATGTTTATCGGCCTCAATTGTCTAGTGGTTTATCACACGGTCTTACTTCCGATGGTCGCGGGTTCGATTCCTCGACCGACACGAACTTTTGTATTTATGAGTATGATTGTTTGTATCGGTCTGGGTGTTTTCTATGTATAATATGTATGTATTTACGAAAGAAAAATCTATGTATTTGTATCAGTTGTCTAGTACCCATAACACAAGCTTTAACTAACTTGGGTCTAGATGGCGCTGTGTGAATTGTCCTGAGATTATATTATTATATTATATACTAG
The DNA here is from genome assembly GCF_030625045.1 of Achroia grisella. Classification (NCBI taxonomy): domain Eukaryota; kingdom Metazoa; phylum Arthropoda; class Insecta; order Lepidoptera; family Pyralidae; genus Achroia; species Achroia grisella. Next base: position 252,776 of record NW_026712824.1, read on the forward strand.
CTGTACCAGCAACTTCAGCCGCGTGGTCCAGCCGTTTCGGAGATTAGTCGGAAGAAACAGACAGACAGACAGACATAAATTGTAAAAAATGTTATTTTGATGTATGTATTATATTCATATGCATGTAGTAATAAACGGTTATTTCAATATTACAAACGGACACTCCAATTTTATTTATATGTATCGATAACTTGAAAATTTCTTGAACAGATAAATAACTAATTTGTTTTTCTATTATTGGAAGGTCACAGGATCGACCTGAATGTTAATTGAAAAAAATACTTCAATTTTGATTTGACGGCCTCGGTTTAGCGGTGTACAACACTGCTTTACTTCGAATGATCGCCGGTTCGATTCCTCGTACGGTACAAACATTTGTATACATGAGTATAATTTTTTTTTATGGATGATAATGGAATGGTGCACCCGCCTGCGCTAACGGTTTACGCTGGCGGGGCACCAGTGGAGGATGATAAGATGAGCATGAGGTCAGGTCAGTTAGCCCATCGTGACAAATTCACCAAGAATTTATCATGATGATTTCCAGGGAGAACCGCGTGGAGGTCAACCCGACATGGTACATCGCTAATAATGAGGTCATTAATCCACATTACTGACAATCTCCTTTCCCCTCTGGCCAACAGCATTAGACCGGTCCGAAAAAAAAATAGTTGTTTTTTATACTTGTATCTATATTTGAAATCCACCAATAAACTTTATATTCACGAGGGTAGTGTTTTGGTTTATAGTACTGTTCAAAATCTACCCTGTACCATCGTAAGCACAGATTATTATATTAGAGTCCGTTAGTTTTCTGTTCCCGCGCTTTGCCTTCCCCTCCCTTACCCAGTACTGAACTGACCGTACAGCGGTCTTGACGCGCGCGCGCATTGTGTTGTGAATTAAAATAAATTAGAACTGTGTTAAACCTACTGTGAAACTGGAAAGCTAGCGAAGATACCTTCGAGACCCTGAAGCCCAAGAAATCCGCAGAACCATACAGGTACGTGACAGACGCTTCCACCTATTTTTCCCTATATATATACATAGTAAATTCCCTAACATTTTGGTAGCAGAGCGTAGTTTGGAAACCTCTGATTACATTTGATCTGGCCCGTTCCGTACCCGCAACACCCTATTAATTGTTTATTCCAAATAATAATCTGTGCTTACGATGGTACAGGGTAGACTTTGAACAAGTACCCTTAGGATCATATAGTTTTAACAACGTCTGTTAACCTCCACATAATTTTATAGGATATAACTGTTTACAGTTTATTTATATTGTTAACCGGGTATTAACACGAATAATTTTATGGTAAACTATCTGTAGCAAACGTTGTTTTGCCTTAAAATAAAAAAAAAATTAGGGGTGGACTACCTCTAACATTTAGGGGGATGAAAAATAGATGTTGGCCGATTCTCAGACCTACTCAATACGCTCACTAAATTTCATGAGAATCGGTCAAGCCGTTTCGGAGGAGTATGGGAACGAAAACTGTGACACAAGAATTTTATATACAAGATAAAGGTAGATTACGTCTTACCATTAATTTAACAAGTAAGTTTATTACATTAACATCGTTGGCTCACACATTTCTAACATCGTAAATGTGATAATGAGTTTGTTAATTTTTTTGTTACCACCAGTTGCTCAGGGGTTAATCTACCCTCTCTCCATGTGGATATTCCCCAAGTAATAAAAAGAAAAAAACTGTGTAATCTTTGCATTTCCGCTAAATTGTAGTTTACGAAAATAGTATTTCTTTTTAAATAACATTCTATATTATCACTTTATTTGTTACAGTGACTTATTAAATATGTTTTATTCATTAAATCTTTATTAGAATTATCATCATCATCTGCTTCTTCCTTATCCCATTTATTTGTGGTCGGCGTAATATCTTTCTCTTCCATTCAACCCTGTTCGCAGTCATCTCGTTATTTACTTCCTTTCTTACCATATCATCTTTCACACAGTCCTTCCATCTCTTTTTCGGCCTTCCTCTGCCCTTATAACCATCCACATTCATATGTAACACCTTCCTTAAAGTATTATCTTCATTCCTACGCATTACATGTCCATACCATGGTAGACCATTACTCTTCAACCTCTCCGACACCGGCGACACCCTCATACTGCCTCTATATTAAAATTAATTGTATATAATAATTAATAATTTATAACTGACTAAATATGTGGAATCAACATTCTTTGTTATCACAACATTTGTGAAAATCAATCTAAATATATATAACTCAAAGGTGACTGACATAGTGATCTATCAACGCACAGCCCAAACCACTGGACGCATCGGGCTGAAATTTGGCATGCAGGTAGATGTTATGACGTAGGCATCCGCTAAGAAAGGATTTTGATTAATTCTAACCCCAAGGGGATAAAATAGGGGATGAAAGTTTGTATGAAACTTTGTCAATTTTAAACCGATTGGGCTGAGACTTTGCATGCATAAAGCTACTATGACGTATGCATCCCCGAAGAAAGGATTTTGATAAATTCACGCGAGCGAAGCCGCGGGCAAAAGCTAGTTATTAAATATGTTTATTCTATTAAAACAGTATTAAAATGAATTGTATGTAATAAGTAATTATTTATAACATAATAAATTTCTGTTTGTTTACAATAAAGAGATATATAATCGCGTGAAGGCTTCATTTCAATATTAAATAGTTTACAAATTTACACAAAAACAGAATGTTAAATGAAACAGACCTTAACATTGTTAGAAACAAAATGTAAAATATACGCAAATATTATTGGAAAAAGTTTGTGAGGCATAGATAAACTCGTTTGCTTCGTCTGTACGCCACAAAGCGGGGGCGTAATTTTGTTTCGGATCAATTTTATTCTGTTCATAGAGCAGTTGGATTTGTTTGCACGGTATTATATGCTTCAACATCTCTAAATCTGATTTTTATATAATACTGACTGTCCCGGCAAACGGCTGTTTTGCCATATAAATTAATAAAGCTATAAAAAATAGGGGTTGATGATAGAAGGGTGAAAATTTAGGATTGTATGTATTTTTGTATGTTGTATCATAAAAATATAAAAACTAAAAATGTTGTCTAAAAAGTAAAAAAAAAAAAAATTTGGGGTGGACTACCCCTAACATTTAGGGGATGAAAAATAGATGTTGGCCGATTCTCAGACCTACTCAATACGCTCACAAAATTTCATGAGAATCGGTCAAGCCGTTTCGGAGGAGTATGGGAACGAAAACTGTGACACGAGAATTTTATATAAAAGATTTATTTACATAGATAGGATGTGCTCTTAATTAATTATAGATTTTGCCCGCGAAGAATTGCCAGCGGCTTCGCTCACGTTAATTTATCCCCTTAAGGGTGGAATTTATCAAAATCCTTTCTTAGGAGATGACATAGTAGCTTTATGCATGCAAAGTCTCAGCCCGATCTGTTTAAACATATGACAAAGTTTCATATAAACTTTCATCCCCTATTTTATCCCTTTGGGGGTAGAATTAAACAAAATCCTTTCTTAGCGGATGCCTACATCATAACATCTACCTGCATGCCAAATTTCAGCCCGATACGTCCAGTGGTTTGGGCTGTGCGTTGATAGATCACTATGTCAGTCACCTTTGAGTTATATATATATTTAAATAGATAGGATAGGCCGAATATATAAAGTTCAAACTTGTGGCAGCGTGGTGGGCCGGGTCGATGTGCTCCCTCTAATATGGTTGAGTGCAATGATGGCTGGCTCATTCGTCAACTCGTGAACGGGTGCTGCTTGTGGGGACTGGTCTGTTCAGGTTGCGAACACTGATTAGATTTTTTGATTTTTTTTTTATTTAGCATATGCTGGTGGTCACTATTCTCCTAAATTTGAATTTAAATGAAATAGTATTATAGTAAATATGTTCAATATTAAAAAAAAATATACGAGCTGAGTTTCTTGTCAGTTTTTCTCATCTCGATATCATTCCGAACTGACGGTAGATTTGACATATCATAAGAGTCTGTAATAGACCTACATGAATAAAGATATTTTGAATTTGAATGTTTTGTATAGACAGAGTACGTTCTCATTTTTGGTGACGGATGAAAGACGACGGCATGCAATTGAAATGTGAATGTTGAGATGTGTGGTGTGACGAGAATGGACATAATGTTCTGGTGCAATAAAGTGTATAAATAAATAAAAAATAATAATAATGAAGAATTAATATATCAGAGTAGGTATGAAAAAGGTGGATGGATGTGTGGGGTTACAAGAATGGATAAGATAAGGAATGAAATAATTAGAGAAAGTATGAAAGTGGCACCAATGTCGGAGAAGTTAAAGAGTAATCATCTGTCACGGTATGGGTATGTAATGCGTAGGAATGAAGAGATAACTTTAAATAAGGTATTAGATATGAATGTGATTATAAAGGCAGAGGAAGGCCAAAAAACTTGACGACCTCGGTGGTCTAGCGGTTTAGCACACCACTTTACGTCCGATGGTCGCGGGTTCGATTCCTCGCACGGCACAAACATTTGTATTCATGAAAATGATTGTTTGTATCGGTCTGGGTGTTTTCTATATATAATATGTATGTATTTATAAAAAAAAAATATCTATGTATAATATTTGTATCAGTTATCCAGTATCCTTAACACAAGCTTTAGCTAGCTTAATTTGGGTCTAGATGGCGCTGTGTGGATTGTCCTGATATTATTATTATTATTATTTAAAAATGGAGATGGATGGATTGTGTGAAAGATGATATGGCAAGAAAGGTAATTAATGAAGAGATGACTGTGAAAGAGAATGAAAGGAAGAGAGAGCATATGCCGACCTTTAATGAATGGAAAGAAAGAAGCAGATGATCAATAGGATTTCAGCTTCCTATAGTCTATTATCCAGTTAAATATGTCACATTTTTTTTTTGTTTTGTCTCATCCCATTCGCCGCTTGAGCAATTAAGTGCTCCTCTGCTAATCGAATCCAATAATATTTGTTCAAGTTTTAAATTGGTTGAAACAATTCAGTGATTTCAGTTAGCCAAACACTCACAGGATTATAAGTTTTGTATTTTCTTCTCTGCCGAGGCTATACAACACACAACTGTAGTGTAAGATTCCTTACATTATAAAAGATTATTAGGTGAAAACACAAAGTGGAATGTGGGCTTAATTTAAACACGTTCATAATCTTTCATGTTTTTTTTGCTGTGCGCAGCATTTTAATTGATGCTACGGTTCATCTGGCGGCGCGTACCACCGGTTGCCCGCGCTAGGCTGTCTCATAGGACGGCGCATACTACTGGCGGTATGCACTAGATTGTCTTATCTGGCGGCGCGTACTCACCGGTTGCCCGCGCTAGGCTGTCTCATAAGACGGCGCATACTACTGGCGGTACGCGCTAGGTTGTCTTATTTGGCGGCACGTGCCACCGGTGCCCGCGCTAGACTGTCATTGGACGGCGCGTACCACCGGCGGTACGCACTAGATTGTCTTATTTGGCGGCGCGTACCACCGGTGGCCCCCGCTAGCTGTCTCATAGGACGCATGTACCACCGGTGGTTCTTCTTTGCCGAGGCTATACAACACGTGAGTATAATGTAAGTCTCTATCTATTTTTTTTTTTTTTTTGGAGGGTTGATAATGAAATCGTGCACCCGCCTGCGCTAACGGTTTACGCTGGCGGGGCACCAGTGGAGGATGATAAGATGAGCATGAGGTTAGGTCAGTTAGCCCATCGTGCAAATTCATCAGGAATTTAACACGATGGTTTCCAGGGGGAACCGCGTGGAAGTCAACCTGACAAGGTACATTGCTAGCAATGGGGTTATCAATCCACGTTACTAACAATCCCCTTCCCCCCCAGTCTCTATCTATTCGCCGCTTGAGCAATTAACGCTCCTCTGCTAATCGAATCCAATTAGAATGCGTAGCATCAATTAGAATGTTGCGTACAGCAAAAAAACATTAAAGTTAGCCCCGGCGTGAGCGTGTATAAAGTAAGCCCACATTCCACGTCCTATAAGACAGTCTAGCGCAGGCCACCGGTGGTACGCGCCGTCCAATGACAGTCTAGCGCGGGCACCGGTGGCACGTGCCGCCAAATAAGACAACCTAGCGCGGGCCACCGGTGACCCGCGCCCGCATGAACGTGTTAAGTCAGAACCTATTGTGCCTACACTTGTAATATTTCTGTCAACACTCGGGACCCTTTCATTAGTACCTCTCCAGATAACATAGATATAAGTTCGGTGTAAATCAGTCCACGTTACGACTTCACTTCGAATGTACGCGTAACTAATAAGACATGTATGTAGCCCACTATCAAATAAACTTACTAATGTATAATAAATAATACAATCACTTCATCGGTATACCTGACTATGTAGGATATTACAATAATTTATATATTATGTAGCGGCACCTCATTTTTTTTTATAGCACAGGGAACAAACGAGCATGCGGCTCACCTGATGGTAAGTGAGCGAGAGAGTTTTCTTGAAGGTTTCAATATCGTATCGGTTTGGAAATACCATTGCTGGAAAGTGATTCCACAATGTGGTTGTGCGTGGCAAAAAAATTCTAGAAAACCGTAATGTGGAAGACCGCTATTCATCCAGATGAGTGGTGGTGAAAGTCAGCAGCTGGTATTAACCCGAACAATTATAGAGCAAGCTGGTATAAAACAGCTACAAAAAAACTATATAAATATCCACCGAAGATATTTTAATTAAGAATTAAATTTTTCAACATATATAAATCATCCTGTATAGTATCGAGTTTGTATCGATATAAACATCGATTCATATCGATAACAGTGCTCGAGCAATTCGCGTGCGATACATCGCACCTCGCAACATTAATTTTAATTACGCACAGAGCCCACGATCTACTTCCCAACTAACTCGCTCCTTGGGGAACTATATATTAATTAAAATCCATCGGCAGCCCCCGCCGCGCGTGCTCCACCCTGTAAGCTGGCAACTTTGTGAAAGGGTGGATTATACAACTTGTATTAAGTCTTTTTGCCGGGCCCGCGACATGTAGTATTAGGGCTTCTCGTGGTATTAAAGTCTATAAAAGAAGTACCTACTTACTCACACAGTTTTAACTTTGCTTGCAGAATTGATAAGTACACTTCTTTGTATATTCACTTTTATAAAGAAGTAGAAAGAAAGAGAGCAAGAAGATATGTAAAAGAAGAATCAATACATTAATAAATAATTGAATAATTTATAATATAAATATAATACATCTATGTTCAGTGAAAGCATATTAGGTATGGCTCCTACAGTCTATACATATAAATAAAATTGGAGTGTCTGTTTGTAATATTGAATTAACAGTTTTTTACTATATGCATGTGAATATAAATACGGTACATACACCAAAATACTCGTGTTCCCCATATTTCTCTACGGTGCGGAGACGTGGACCCTGCGGGATATAGAAAAGGAAAAGATAGACGCTCTGGAAATGTGGTGCTGGAGAAGAATGCTTCGGGTATCATGGACCGAATTCAGAGCAAACGTTTCTATACTCGAAGAACTCGGCATTACACAGCGTCTATCAGCAACAACACAATCACGCATTATTTCCTTCTTCGGTCACGTTTCACGAAAAAACGACGCATCCATAGAGCGACTTGTCATACAGGGTAGAGTTGATGGTGGACGATCACCCATGCGATGGACCGACCAAATCAAAGCAGCAATAGGCGGTCCACTCCACGAGTGTACCAGAATGGCAGACAGTAGAGACAAATGGCGAGCTTGCCGTACGGTGGATGACATCAGCCTCACATCCCACTACGTAATAACCACGACCGTTCTGACAAGAACGAAGCGAACGAGAAGAAGAGAAGAACACCAAAATAACATTTTTTACAATTGTTGTCTGTCTGTCTGTCGGTCAGTTTGTTCCGGCTAATCTCTGAAATGGCTGGACCGATTTTGACGGCACTTTTTTTGGCAGGTAGCTGATGTAATAAGGAGTAACTTGGGCTACTTTTATTTTAGAAAATTAGTTATATTCCACGCGGACAAAGTCGCGGAAACAGCTAGTTTATAATAATATTGTAATGTCTTTGAACATAGCACACAGCGCCATCTAGTCTCAGAGTAGATAAACTGAGCTTGTGTTACATGTACTCGACAATTAATAGACCTACTTACCTATTTTTTTTTTGTAAATACATACATAATATACATAGACATAAAAAATAATCATTTTTTTATTATACAAAAACAGAAATAATTTATTCATGTAGGACATTTTTGCCGCTCATGTACGTCAAAGTTTTATTTTCTTAGGACAAGCGTCATCTAGACCCAAGTTAAGCTAGCTAACTTGTGTTATGAGTACTAGGTAACTGATATAAATATATTTATTTCATAAATACATACATATTGTACATAGAAAACACTCAGAGCTATACAAACAGTCATACTCATGAATACAAATGTTTATGCCGTTCGAGGAATCGAACCCGCGACCACCGGACGTAAAATACTGTGCTAAACTGCTAGACCACCGACACCGTCACATAATATATTATTGCACATCCATTAAAATATGATGAAATTAAAATCTATAAATATATACACATATATTTTTATATCATATCATATTCCAAAAAAAAATTAATGATATGTTTTTTTTATTTATGACAATGAGGGTGTACCATTCCATTGTGCCTGCGCTAACGGTTTACGCTGGCGGGGCACCAGTGGAGGATGATAAGATGAGCATGAGGTCAGGTCAGTTAGCTCATCGTGACAAATTCACCAGGAATTTATCACGATGGCTTCCAGGGGGAACCGTGTGGTCAACCTGACATGGTACATTGCTAGTAATGAGGTCATGGGTCTTACTGACAGTCCCTTTCCTTCCAGATATTTTTAGAATATAATAGAAAATCATTTATTCAAATAAACTTAATTTAAGAACTTTTGAATAGTCATAACAATGTTTTTTATCTACCGCTCATTCGGAAAGCTGTCTCATCACAAGAAGAACGAGCAAGAAACTTGTGTGTTGCTCTTTTAAATAATCCTTGTAAGTTTACATTTACAAGTCGAAACGTGTGAATACAAACTACCAACCAGCACTAATTTTTTGGGTCAAATATAATTTTACAATAAGATTAAATCAGTGGTAGTGATAAGAGCAGACCAGTCCCTACAAGTAGCACTCGTTCACGAGTATGACGGATGAATCATTATTTAATGGTCTGGTTCTAAGTCAAACATAAATACATATTAAATGTACCATTATATGTTAATAATAATAAATATTTTCGAGATCTGTGGGACAGACATTTGCCGTACCAATTGATCCAGAACAACTTACACAGCGCACGTTGTTGGCAAGCCAAGCGTATATATAATGGTAACACGGTTGAGTTATCCACGATTTGCTGACTCTACAGTCACAGAGTACACCTGCGAACTGTCGACGTTGATAAATTGAACTATGTTGAATATCGACAGTGTTATAGAGTTCCCAACCGTCCCATTTTCCCAGGACATCCATGATTTACGTAGATGTAGCTCTGGGACGTACTGTATAGTTTTTGATTCGCTCCTGGCTCATTTACGCTGTAAATATACGATTTTTTTCGGACTACTCTAATGTTCTCATTAGCTGGCCTTTACAGCCTTAATGAACGATAAGGCAAGTGCAGATGACACTCCAAACCCGTGGAAGGAGTTATGGAGCAGCGCACGGAAGGCCAACAAATAATAATAATAAAAAAACTATGGAAATCACACACCATCCATATAGTACCCATAGTTTTGTCATCCACAGGAATTATACCAAAAAGTCTTATCAAACACCTAGACACGTTGCAAATCCCCTCCTCTACAATAGACCTATTACAAAAAGCCGTCATTCTCAACACATGCCGTATTGTACGGAAATTTCTGTCGTCTTCACTTTCATCATCCACATATAACTTTTAAACTCATCCACGCTTGGCTAAGGCCCGCGTGTTTGAATGTATTACCTCTGTAAAAAGGGAGAGATATAAAATATATGTATATATAATAATAATAATAATAATAATATATTTAGTTTTCTCCACAAAATCATTCATATAAAGTGCCGCAGAGCCTTTGAGACGTTTGTGGAGAACTGGTCCCTGTGCTAGGTATCCGAAAAACCTGTGTCTCGGGTCACCAGGTCCCCCCACTAGATCTTACATCTTACATGCTAAAATTTATATGTAGGTACATTAGAAGAAGGAAACGGCTACTATATTCAATGATACAGAGAATATTATGTAATGAAAAAACAATATAATTTAGAAGTACGTTAAAAATGTAAAAGTATCCAACAGAGAAAGAAAACTTGTATGTATATAATAATAATAATAATAACCTCAGGACAATTCACACAGCGCCATCTAGACCCAAGTTAAGCTAGCTAAAGCTTGTGTTATGGGTACTAGACAACTGATACAAATACATAGATATTTTTTTTTTCGTAAATACATACATATTATATATAGAAAACACCCAGACCGATACAAACAATCATACTCATGAATACAAATGTTTGTGCCGTGCGAGGAATCGAACCCGCGACCATCGGTAGTAAGGCGGTGTGCTAAACCGCTGGACCACCGAGGCCGTCTAAAATATATTTATATCTGATTTGTAATATGTTTTCACTGACGGCTGTAATCACTATTTCATTGAGATTAGTAGGTATGTATTTATGTATTGTATGTTTTTGTATGTATATTTATAGGGAAATATATTTTTATTTGTGTATGTTTTATAAAAATATTATAATATTATTTGTACCGTCAACAATCAACATCTGCACAACTCATAGTTGCCTAGTAGAAAATGCCACTATATATTAAGCCTGCCATATGTAATTTTTACTTACATGTAACGTGCATTAAATTTATTTAAATAAAAAAAAATTAATTAAATTCTATTTCACCTATTTTCAATACATATTAATTTAACTATTACAACTCTATTACTGCGTCCTGTTTTTGTCTTGGTTTTTCCAACTTCAAATCCTGGTTTTTATAGATAAAGTTGGCTGTAATAATTTCTGCCCTACAGTACCATATATTATAATATATGATTATAATAGTGAAATGTTTAAATAAACTTTACTAATGTTATGTTATAGTTATAATTAAAAATTATGAATAGTCAGCAAATAATGTGGCAACTGTAATAATTTCTGCTGGATGATTAATATTGGAATGTATTATGAGTTAGATCAATTCGATTGGTAGCAGTAATGGAGTAATTACTCATATATTATAATATATGATTATAATAGTGAAATGTTTAAATAAACTCTATATTGTTTTATATTAATGTTATAAACGCGGAAGTTTGTGAAAACCTATATATAAACATATATATAAACTATATATATATATATATATATATGTATAGATAATAATAATAATAATCACAGGACAATTCACACAGCGCCATCTAGTCCCAATGTTAAGCTATAGCTAAAGCTTGTGTTATGGGTACTAGATAACTGATATATATATATATATATTTATATATACATACATACATATATATATTTATATGTGTACGTATAAGTCTATTTTCTTTCCCATCTCAACCGGAATACACTTCACAGGATGAATAATCGAGGCTGCCAAACAAACAAGTCGAGATAAAGTCCACAGCGTGGACCAGTTTATCATAAATCACATTTATCCGGGTCAGCCGAGTACAAGGTTCGTTTCCACACCTCCATTTATCCCGCCCTTCATACATAAGCATGCGCCTTTCCGTTCACTTATGGACGAAAAATTATTTGTTGAATACGAATATTCCATTATGCAAACATAGCTTTATTGTAGACGATCCATTGAGGTATGTTTTTGCGGTGTTCGATAAAATGTACGGTCCTACATCGAATTGAATCGATCATTTGTATGCACATACATAAGCGTTCATGATGTTATGATTTACGGTTTTTGCTTCTACGAGTAGTGAATAATCTGATAGCCAAGCATTACGAGAGTCCTTGTAATAAACGTTCCTTAGAGAGAGACCGATGATTAAATCATTATCCTTGATAGCAGTTACAGCTGCTACCGCAGAAGGCTACGGTTCTATATCACAAACTGTTTAATCAAATCAAACCTTTATACCTGTAGGTCTACTACAATTAAGTCTACTAATCTGAATATTGTTTGAATCTAATAAAACTAACGAGTACCCTAAGGCAATAATAGTTGAATATAAGATTCGCACTGAGCAGTTCGTATCGTCCTTTCTAATACGTACTGCCAAAGAGTGGAACACACTTCCAGCTTTTGTGTTCCCGGAGAAATACAACCCGGACTCTTTAAGTCTATGGTGAATAGATATCTTCTGGGTAAGCGCACTACATCCAAGGTCTTGCCATCAGATGACCAAGCGCAATTGACCAAGCCCATTATTAATAAAAAAATATAAGTGTAATGAATTCTTTAAATAAAACAATAATAATAATCCAAAACATAGTCCCAAGCTTCAGAACCGAGCAGCCAGAATCATAATGGTCATCACCCACGTGATATTGCATCTCTGTGCATTTTCTATCGCATATATCACGGGGAGTGTTCTGAGGAATTGTTCGGATTAATACCAGCTGCTGAATTTCACCACCGTACCACCCGCCAAAAACTGAAATACCATCCTGATCATCTGGATGAATGGCGGTCTTCCACCGTACGGTTTTCTAGAAACTTTTTGCCTCGCACAACCACATTATGGAATCACCTTCCAGCAATGGTATTTCCGAACCGATACGATATTGAAACCTACAAGAAAAGAGCTTATTCCTTTTTAAAAGGCCGACAACGTACTTGCAATTCCCCTGGTGTTGCGGGTGCTCATGGGCGGCGGTAATCACTTACCATCAGATGAGCCGCATGCTCGTTTGTGCCCTGTGTTATAAAAAAAAAGCTGAGCAGAGCTCGTGTAATTAGTACTAGACAATCAGTGGAAGTTAGAAATTTTTTTGTAGTTACAGATATAATAGACAAAAGAACTTTAAATACGAGCAGCGCAGGACCGATCGTCGTGGAGATCTTTGGGGGAGGTCTTTGTTCAACAGTAGACTTCTTACAGGCTGGAATGATGACGATAATGAGACATAGGAACACTTAGATACATACAATCATAAAGATAAACACAAATGTTTGCATCATGCTAGGAATCTCACTACTCTCATAAGTAACGAGACTCGAAATCGCTAAACCACTGAGGACGTCAGTAGTCAAAGTATTGCTCACGTTACTCGCTGGTTATGTAACTTTGTATATGCTGGTAATCACTCTATTCTCCCAAGTTTGAATTTAAAAAATAATCTGTATTATTGTAAACATGTACAACATTAATTTGAAAAGAATACGAGCTGAGTTCCTTTTCAGTTCTTCTCATCTCGAAATCATTCCGAACTGACGGTAGATTTGACATATCATAAGAGTCTGTAATAGACCTACATTAATAAAGATTGAATTATGAAGTTTTCGTTTTAAATATGAGAAATAATGATGATATATGAGAACAAACAGAAAATTAAATGTTACCTCTTCATAATATTAATATAGAACTATAGACAGATCTGTTAGTAGAAAGCACGTTGCCGGGGCCAGCCCGCCAATAATCCAGGGAGTTAGGAACTTTTTAATTTCGCACCGGCGCGGAGTTCCGGCGCGTTATGAGAGGCGAAACTTTGGAATTAGTTGCACCGTTACACAGGTTGGTACGGTCCGTGTTCGCGTTTTTTTTATTTTAATTAAAACCGACGTCGCTCCACCGGTGGTTCCAATGTTCCGCTAATAACTTCCCAAAGTCGCGTTGCGCGTTACCAACAAATATAAATAACAATTTCGTGGTACAAATGGTCATGTTCCAGATAAGTTTGTACAACTTTTGAACAATGCCACATAAAAATATGCCAAAAATATTGTAATCCCTGATGGCGTAGTCATCAGCATTGCCTTGCCTTTATTTGTTTTTTATTCTACAAATAGCATACGACCTATCTAATGGTAAACGGTTACCGTCACCTATGGACGTCTGAAACACGACGTGCGCAATGCCGACCCTTAAAAAAAAATAATATATTTTTATTTATTTATTAAAACTTTAATGCACAGATACACAAATAAATAATATATACCTTCATAAAGAACACCACGATCTAATCTCACAAGAAAAACCTCAGCAGGTAGTTCAAATTCAAAATATCTTCATGCATGTAGGTCTATTACAGACTCTTATGGTATGTCAAATCAACCGTCAGTTCGGAATGATTTCGAGATGAGAAGAACTGACAAGAAACTTAGCTCGTATTCTTTTCAAATAAATGCTGTACATGTTTACAATAATATACAGTCATTTAAATTCAAATTTGGGAGAATAGAGCGACCACATACATATGCTATTGCACAAAACAAAAAATCTAATCAGTGTTCGCAACCTGAACAGATCAGTCCCCACAAGCAGCACCCATTCACGACTATGACGGATGAGCCAGCCATCAGTTAGAATAGAATAGAATAGAAAATCATTTATTCAAATAAACTTACATTGAAGCACTTTTGAATAGTCATAACATATTTTTTTTTAATCTACCGCTCATTCGGAATGCTGTCTCATCACAAGAAGAACAAGCAAGAAACTTGTGTGTTGCTCTTTTAAATAATTTATTCTTACTTACAATTTAAGTTTAAGTGTGTGAATACAAACCACCGATTAGCACTAATTCAATGAAGTAATAAAATAGAAAAAACATTCAATATACAACAACTGGTTAAACAATTAATAAGAGAAAATAAGTCATAGTGATTAGAGCAGTCCACACAAGCAGCACCCGTTCACAAGTATGACGGATGAACCAGCCACCACTGCGCTCGACCATATTTTAGGGATCCCAATGACCCGGCCCACCACGCCGCCACAAGTCTCGACATTTTAGTGAGCATGACTACTCAAAACACCAGACCACATCATAACTACTCATAATTCACAAAGTTAATTCTATAATCTAAATGTATACTTTATCCCATTACTTGGGGTCTGCGCAAAGTACCCTCTTCATCCACTGATACCTATCAGCCGTCATCTCTGAGCTCACTCTCCTTTTCAACATATCATCTTTCACATATCTATCCATCTTTTTTCAGCGGTTCCTCTCCCTTTCCATCTATTCAGATCCATCTTAAACACTTTCTTTAAGACATGGTCCTCTGCATAAGATGCTCATATATATAATGTCCTATTACCTCACAACTTGTCTATAACTGGCGTAATTTTCAAACTTCCTTGTATATACACATTCCTTATTCTGTCAGTCCATTAAGTTTAGGCATTAAGTCCGCCTTTGGGCCACAATTTATTGGTGAATAACATGTATACAAAAGTAAAACAGTCCTAGCACTTTGACGGCCTCGGTGGTCTAGTGGATTAGCACATCGCCTTACTTCCGATGGATGCGGATTCGATTTCTCGCACGGCACAAACTTTTGTATTCATAAGTATGATTGTTTGTATCGGTCTGGTCATTTTCTATATATAATATCTATGTATTAATATCAGTTATCTAGCACCAATAACACAAGCTTTAGTTATCCTAACCTGTGTCTAGATAGCGCTGTGTGAATTGTCCTGAGATTATTATTTTATTATTTTATTATACATTTCAAAACATGTTCAATTCCCCGAGTATCGTCTCTAACATTTAACTTATTATTCCGTTCCGTTACACGCTATATTATGCTAACTATAAGATAACTGGTATAAGATAAACGAATTCCCAATGTTTGCTACAAGACGAAATTTTACAAATAACAACGTGGAAACTCCGTTCATTCATATAAACAGCCCGTTTCAAATATTCAATGTTTATATTAGAGATACAATAAACATGATATTATTTCGTTCCGGACTACCGGATACCCGCAAATGTACGCAGGGTATTTGAATATCTTATACCCACGTAGTGCGCCCTCACACTCGTTCCTTTCAAACATGGTTGTAGACTCGTAAAAATATACAAAATGACTTCTATTTGAATGGAGAATGAAATAATTTTTTTCTATTCGTTTACATTGCAATCTATTTCACTTTTTTATAGCGCTTTTTTATAATAATATATTTTTATATTATTTCTTTTTTTATAACTTTTTTATTATATATATAATAATAATGTTAAAGTTATAAAACAATAAATAATTAAAAAAGCCAGCAAAAGCTGAGAGAGTGAGAGGATAGTGACGGTAACTGTGAAGGATGGAGATCAAGATGACGAGCAAAAAGTAAAACGGCACCGTTGTAGTTGATAGAATATTTTTATATTAAATTGACTTATGTCATATAAAAACAATATAATATGATAAAAAATCAAACAATAAAAAAGGTATATAAAAAAGTTTCCAACAGTAACAATAATACTTTTACAGTTATTTATTTATTTAAGATAAGTTGGACTTTTTAGGAGACTTTTTTTTATATCGATTACCTAATTGATATTTTTTTCTGACAAATCTTAAGTTATATCATATTATATGATCAAAGACTTACTCTCGTAAGAATTGTAGAAGATATATATTAAACATACAGTAATTAAAATTTAAAACGCTTCTACACAAACTATTTCTTTCTAGTATCGGTGATTATATCAGTGGAAAATGCTAAGCTAAAAAAATCTTGATTGGGGATATTCTTAAATCAAATACTTTCAATACAGATAAAAGAGGGGATGAAAGTTTGTATGAAACTTTGTCAATTTTAAACCGATCGGGCTGAGACTTTGCATGCATAAAACTACTATGACGTAAGCATCCCCTAAGAAAGGATTTTGATAAATTCCACCCCTAAGGGGATAAATTAACGCGAGCGAAGCCGTGGGCAAAAGCTAGTTTATCTATATTCCTCTATCCTTGGAATCTAGCCTTCAATCCAAAAGAAAATAAAAGTAAATATGTAATGCTCAGGTAGAAATAAAATAAAATAAAAGCCATTGGCTGACTTTTATTTTATTTTATTTCTTGTGATCTCAGTATCGGAGATGTGGAGATAAAAGACTCTTTGTACGAAGCTTGGCAGAAGTTTCAGTTAGGTAGATAAGTATTAAAAATTTTGTAAAACTCCGACTGTCTACATTAAATTAACGTTAAATTCTTAAAGTCTGTAATTTTAATACTGACTAAACTTTACAAGACTTACGGTTTTAACATACTGAAAGAATGAGAGATCATACCAATGGCGATTTCTTTTATTTATAACCAGCTACTCGTACATGTATTATACGGTTTCTATGTTGATTGTCGCATCCCTAATCCTTGTTATTAATTAAATATAAGTAAATCAATATTTAATTACAAGAGCAACACACAAGTTTCTTGCTTGTTCTTCTTGTGATGAATCTGCATTCCGAATAAGCGGTAGAATAAAAAAAATTGGCTATTCAAAAGTGCTTAAGTTTATTTGAATAAAGATTATTTCCATTTCTATACATATAAACCTTCCTCTTGAATCACTCTATGTATGAAAAAAAAAACCGCATCAAAATCCGTTGCGCAGTTTTAAAGATTTAAGCATACATAGGGACAGACAGCGACAGCGATATATAGTTTATATATATAATATCTCCTTGGTTGTCTGTAAGAGATTGCTTTAAGCGATAAGGCCGCCTTTTGTTTGCATATCCTTCTTTTTTATTTCCTTTTTGTAATTATTTGTTTCTTTTAAGAACGATAAAGAGTTTTTATTATTATTATTATTACATATATACCCATGTGAAGCTGGGGCGAGTAGCTAGTATAATATAAATACTAAACTGTTTGGAGTCATTTGCACGGAGTGGATATATTGTCCATTTCTGACTACAGCCGGGCGGGGGCCATACGTTTCAAATTAATTCACTACATACCTACCATATACGTATAGGTTCTGCGACAAAACTGTGTGCACATTTCTATTAGCTATCCATTACTGTTTGCAAACAAATGACGACGTCGGCGGTCTAGCGGTCTCCGATGGTCGCGCACACCGCTTTACGTGCGATGGTCGCGGGTTCGATTCCTCGCACGGCACAAACATTTGTATTCATGATTATGATTGTTTGTATCGGTCTGGGTATTTTCTATGTATAATATGTATGTATTTACGAAAAAAAAAAATTATCTATGTATTTGTATCAGTTATCTAGTACCCATAACACAAGTTTTAGCTAGCTTAACTTGGGTCTAGATGGCTCTGTGTGAATTGTCCTGAGATTATTACACTATTAAATAGATAATCCTTCAGAGTAAGAATGTATAGGGTTTCATATTTCACCGAAATACTTGAGATTTTTTTTTCGACTCGAGATTCTGATGACTTCTGACTCTAATGCTGTTGGTCAGAGCTGGCCTTTACAGCTTCACTGGATGATACGGGGCGAATGTAGATGACACTCCAAACTAAAAGAAGGACTTATGGAGCGGCTGTAGACCAACTCCCGCCTGACGGATACGACTTTCCTCTGAGGGCACCACTAGGGGGTTCGAACCCCGGCTTGGGCCGTGGTTATATAGATCCCCGTTTGAATTGGACGGGGCATCGATTGGAGGGGAGGACGATTTATATCTTTTTCCGGACTACTCTAATGCTGTTGGCCGCATCTGGCCTTTACAGCTTCACCGGACGATAGGAGGCGAGTACTGATGGCACTGCAAACCACAGGAAGGACTTATGGAGCGGCTGAAGGCCCACTCCCGCCTGACGGATAGGACAACTTGAGAAGTGTGCAACTGCATTGATGAGCACAGGACACACTAGTAATTGTCCCACTGTTCGAGCATTGCAACTATTAAACTTATTTTTGAGTAAGGTCCAAGATGCCGGCGTGTACACAGAAGCTTTGCCTTATAAACATAATACATATAAATAAAATTGGAGTGTCTGTTTGTAATATTGAAATAACCGTTTTTTACTACATGCATATGAATATAAATACGGTACACACACCAAAATAACATTTTTTACTAATTTTGTCTGTCTGTTCCGGCTAATCTCTGAAATGGCTGGACCGATTTTGACGGTACTTTTATTAGCAGGTAGCTGATGTAGACTGTCTGTTTGTAATATTAAAATAACCGTTTTTTACTACATGCATATGAATATAAATATACGTGTAAATGTACATACACCAAAATAAATGTTTATAAGCTTTAGCTAGCTTAACTCGGGTCTAGATGGCGCTGTGTGAATTGTCCTGAGATTATTATTATTATTATCTGGTTGTTTTCTTTTATTCAATGCACACCAGTAATCACGAAAGTGAATAAAAAAAAATGGCGGCCAATGATATTTTTTAAATAATGCACACTTTTCTTTCGGGCGGGTATTACTCGTTCCCGGTCCACACGTGACCGTTTATCGTTCGCACGTGCATCGCATACGTAACGATGCAGCGCTGCCACAGAGTAAATTAGCACACTACAACAAAATAGATTTGGAGACCGTAGCCACAGACATAGAACCAGAATGCAGTACCTCAATTTATATGAAAATCACACGTTTCAGTATTTTACAATTTTTTTCATTTTTCGTAAATTTAATTTCAGAGATTTGCAAGACCAAACAGACAGATAGATTCACTACGATTCACTTCGAGCGTATATAAATTAACCAGAAATGAAAACTTATTTTTTTTATGTAAACACCGTACCTACTTTGCATTTAGATAGATAGATAAGACTTTTTATTTAATGCACTCAAGGAGCAATTACTTAGTGAAAAGTTGTTATGAAATATTAAATTATGAAAATACAAACAGACACTTCAGTTTTATTTATTTGTATATACGTATATCTTTGCAAACTGAACATATTGACGATATTCTGTTTGCAATGGATAGAGTTACCTCACGTCTTTATACATACATTTAGCTATTTAGGGTTCCGTAGTAAAACGGATTCTTGATGTTGAAATTCCCATACTTACAGCAATATATATTTATTTTTATTACTCTAGATACAAAAAAATAACTAATATAGATATGCTAATACAAAAGGCAGTCTTATCGCTAAGCAATTTCATCTTTGGGTGGATGGAGAAAGCATTCTTATCTTTAATAAAAATATATATGTAAATAAATATACATATTAATATATGTATATATTGTAAAACTTTAAGTTGGGCTAAAAAGGACTTGTATCCAGAGCCGTGAAACAAATTAATAAAAAAATATTGTCAATTTTTTTCAAATTTATATGTAAAATTTATTACTAGTATTTACATAACCTAATTGTACAACTAAGAACCTAAAATTATAAAGCTTAAAAAAAAATATAATAGGAGGACTAAAATATATTATTAAAAGAGGTCCCTTTAGGCAACGTTCCGAAGATACTGGCAGCATAATACTGTATATATTTATAAAAACAGTTTAATAATACTATTATAGTAGTTATAAAAATCGCTGACTGAGGACCCAAGAAAAAAACAATTTAATAAAGATAACAAAATTTAATTCAAAATTAATTACTACAATAAAAGGTGTGTACTGTGAAATAATCTTTATTCAAATAAAGTCAATACAAGCACATTTGAGTTGTCATATTTTTTTATTCTACAACTCATTCGGAACGCAGACTCATCACAAGAAGAATGATCAAGAAACATGTTGTTTTAAATAAATAAATAAAACAAGTTACAATAATTACAGAGAAAAACAAGTGATTCTACATAATTTCTAAAGTAAATAATGAGTATATAATGATATGAATTCGAGTGCTGGATTGTAGCTGGTGTTTTTCCTGGTACCGCCTTCTGGCGACACATATGTGGTGGTCCGTTCCGATAATTCGATATACTGCCGTTGTATTATATGGAGATGTGTCATATATCCTATGATTCTACTATAATACACTCTCCTCCGATCGATCCCCCGTCCAATTCAAGCGAGGATCGAAATTACGACGGAATGAGCCTAGCGGTGCCCTCAGACTAAAGTCGTATCCGTCAGGCGGGAGTTAGCCATCAGCCGCTCCATAAGTCTTTCCTTTGGTTTGAAGTGCCATCTGCACCCCTAACGTCCGGTGAAGCTGTAAATGCCAGCTGCAGCCAACAGCATTAGAGTAGTCCGATAAACCACTATAACACACTAGTTAGATAAATCTATATTAATAATTTCATCAAGGGGTACGGTAGACTCGAACGAAACCTTATGTGAATAACAAAACATAAAAAAATATTGATTTCGAGTCGACAACATATATCCGCAAAATTAGGATTATGGAGTATTTCGTTAAATTTTAATGACACTGATAAACAAACCGCAGTTGCCATCTTTTCATTTCACTAGCTGGAAACATGACGTTGACGTTTCCCGAAAATATTATTTTTTGACATTTTTTTATGACAAAATGGTATATCGTGTGTATGTGTTTTTTCTTTAAGGTTTAAAATTGGCCGATTCTGAGACATTTTGTCAATTTTTTTTATTAATTTGTTTTACGGCTCTGGATACATGTTCTTTTTAGCCCAACTTAATATTTACAAAAAAATTAAAAAATATTTGTATAAATACTTTTGCACTTTTTATTTACTATATTTATTAAACACAATGAACGAAGCTTTACAAATCTATGCCTTGATTACTTTATTCTACCCACATTTCACCCGAGCGAAGCCGGGTTTTCATCTAGTATTATATAATTTCTACGGAACCCGATATATTCGAGACGAAATCGCAATATCCGCGTCATTTCTACACGGAACAAAATACACTTATTCGATAGTTGGTATAAAAAGAGAAATATTCTCTCGGTAAAAATACCCAACTAAAGCGTTGTAGCATTTCATACGAACGGATCGGTCGATCGGTGCGATCATGTATCGTACGTATTGAACAGTATGTGTCACGTACACATACTGTTCAATACGTACGACGTGATCGCATATGACACGATCGTGATCGGCATATCAGCGTGACGCTACAATAAGCGTCACTTCGCTCTTTACTGCGGTCGTTCTACACTACTTCAATAGCACAATGTATAAATGTATCTTTTGTTACCTTTTTTCATTAGTTATCTTTTATCTTATATATAAAATTCTCGTGTCACAGTTTTCGTTCCCATACAACTGCGAAACGGCATGACCGATTCTCATGAAATTTTGTGAGCGTATTGAGTAAGTCTGAGAATCGGCCAACATCTATTTTTTATCCCCCTAAATGTTAGGGGTAGTCCAACTCTAAATATTATTTTTTTATTTTTAGACAAAATTTTTAGTTTCCATTTTTTTAATGATACAACATACAAAAATATCCTAAATTTTCACCCTTCTATCATCAACCCCTATTTTACTATAGCGTTATTAATTTATATGGCAAAACAACGTTTGCCGGGACAGCTAGTAATTTATAATAAGATAGCAAAGGATATACTGGACTTACCCTTAAATAAATTCAAAACATTTGTTAAATCATATTTACTGAGCAAAGCCTAACTCACTAAACGATTACTTGAATGACGAGCGTGCATGGCAATAGTTGTTCATGCACTGGATTTTCATTTAATGTTAGACATAGACACCTATATAAATATAGATTGTAAATAAACTGGCTTTAAAAAAAAGTAATTCAATTGAGTTTCTTGCCAGTTCTTCTCAATTGAATCTGTATACTGAACTGGACGGTAGGGAGAAAATATTGCTACAAAAAATTTGACGTTCATAAGCGGCTAAAATGTCCTACATGAATAAATTATTTTTGATTTGATTTAATAATGACTTATATATCCTACCACCAACTCATACGTTACCGTTGCTGTGGGCTAAGGTAGCAGGAGTTGGCCTTCGACCGCTCCAGAAATCTTTCAGCGAGTTTAAAGTGGATTCTGCACTCAACAGTATTTTTCTCCGGTGCTGCTGTAAATTCCAGATGCTGCCAACAGCATTAGAAGAGTTCTTAATATACATCAACTTATGAATAACTAATAGTAAGTATAATAATAATAATCTCAGGACAATTCACAGCGCCATCTAGATCCAAGATAGATAAAGCTTGTGTTATGGGTACTGGATACATAGATAACACGCAGACCGATACAAACAATCATACTCAAGAATACAAAAGTTTGTGCCGTGCGAGGAATCGAACCCGCGACTATCGGATGTAAGACGATGCGCTAAACATGTAGACCACCGAGGCCGTCAATATGTCTCAATTTTATCTATATAGCATCTATCTCTTTTTCTCCTACCAAATTAACTCGCAGTAAAGTGAGCAAGCTATATATATGCGACCGCTAATCAAGTCTGGATTCGATTATAGCAAACTTTTACACTTTTCCAATTGCACTCGTGCGGCGCGACGGCGGTGCTCGTTCCAACTTGTATTAGATTGCTTCAAACCAATTACGTTTTCAGACACTTTCGTGGTATAGTCGTACTATAATTGAATTGTAACTACATCATTTATAGCGCATTATAATTCATCTAGTTATCTATAGTATCTAATTGCAGAATAGAATAGAAAACTATTTATTCAAATTAACTTTAGAATAGTCATCACATTTGGAAACTGTCTCATCACAAGAAGAACGAGAAAGAAACTTGCGTGTTGCTCTTTTAAATAATTTTATTGTTACTTTACATTTTTAGGTTTAAGTATGTGAATACAAACTACCAATTAGCACTAATTCAATTAAATATTCAAATAGAAAATATATTATACAACCAACTGGTTAAATAACTAAATGAGAGGAAATCAGTCGTAGTGCTACACGCACAACGGCCCGAATGTGAGGCTAATTGCGGAGAATGGAGTCTAACATACCATACCATACCAGTCGTAGTGACAGCAGACCCTACAAGCAGCACCCGTTCACGAGTATAACGGATGAGCCAGCCACCACTGCGCTCGACCATATTTTAGGGAGCCCAATGACCCGGCCCACCACGCCGCCACATGTGAACATTTTAGTAAGCATCACTGCAGCAGTTTGTGTTTTCGGTGCTGTGTTTTTGTTTTCATTGTAACACTTAAATTAGGAAAGCGAATTACTTGGTACAATGTCATCATGATCATGATCATCATCAATCCCGGCCGATTTCGGCCACGGAGTCTGTCTTCAACTCCGGTTTTGCCGTTGATGTGCTCGCGTGTGGCTTATGTAGACAATATTGTTTGTGAAAATCCTCGCACATTGCCGGTATGAGAGCACAGCGTTCATATAATTATAGCTGATAGCCGCAGGTGGTCGGGCTTCCAGCTCGTCGCGTCTAGCATCCAGCTCAAGGAGCCGCCAGTTTTCAATAGATTTGACGCTAGATTTAACAAGCGCTCTCCACTCCGGCCATCTGGCAGCCTGCTGCTCCCACAGCGAAGGACTGATGTCATTCATGTGTCGCTTCAGCACATCTTTGTACCTGAGGAGTTGACCGCCATGCTTCCGCTTGCCTTCCTCAAGTTCTAAGTAAAAGATGCACTTATGAGCTATGTGCCCTACCCATTGCCAGTGTCGCAATTCTTCGGGCTATGTCGGTCACTCCGGTTCTTCTGCGTAATAAAATGTCCTACATGAATAAATGATTTTTGAATTCAAATTTGAATGTATTCTGTCCTACGAGCTATGTGCCCTGCCTATTGCCACTTCAGTGTCGCATTTCTACGGGCTATGTCGGTCAATCTGTTAATAAAATGTTCATGTTTAATATATTTTGAATTCAAATTTGAATGTATTCTGTCTTAACACGCTATGTGCCCTGCCCATTGCCACTTCACGTGTCGACAATTCTTCGGGCTATGTCGGTCACTCTGGTAATAAAATGTAACACATGAATAAATGATTTTTGAATTCAAATTTGAATGTATTCTGTCCTACGAGCTATTGTTTAACGCCACTTCAGTGACACACAATTCTTCGGTATCCGTCACTCTGGTAATAAAATGATGCTACATGAACTTTGCTTGAATTCAAATTTGAATGATTCGCCGATGATAATTTTAAGCCATCCTCTCTGTTGAAATTGGGATGTTCTTTAATTTCTTCGGACCTATATCGGTCACTCTGGTAATAAAATATCCTACATGAATAAATGATTTTTGAATTCAAATTTGAATGTATTCTGTCCTACGAGCTATGTGCCCTGCCTATTGCCACTTCAGTGTCGCAATTCTTAATCTATATGGGTCACTCTGGTAATAAAATGTCCTACATGAATAAATGATTTTTGAATTTAAATTTGAATGTATGTTTATTGTCACAATAAGAAAACATTAGTGTGAAATTACGATGTTGTCATATACCAACGCTAGAATACGAGATACGACGAGTAGCAGTAATGGATGTAGATGTTCATAACTCACCTACACATAACAATAAAATGTAGGAAATTAGTATGGACATTTACTTTATGACGAACCGACGTAAAGAATAGAGAATATAACGGAATTTCATATTAAAAGAGTGAAGTTTTGAACAATGTTACCAAAGGGAAACTATGCAGGAAGTCTGTAAGTGTGGGTATATCTGTGTCATCTCTTGTACCTTAGTTGCAATTCTTTTAAAACATGAGAACTTACTAGTAGTAAGTTGTAATACAATTTATAATCAAATTTTCTTTTATATTATGAAATAGTTCCACGTAACACACATTTTTATGTATGTATGTAATTCTTTACCTCAGATGGGTTGAAGCTGAAAATTAGTATTTTGTTCAGTCACTTCACGGCCTTTTTATACTGCTGTGAATGACATTTAATTAATGAGTAAACGATATTATGTCGATCAGTTTTATTCGCATTTCTATAAGTGTAATTGTGTGTGATTTTTACGAATTCAAATAAAGGATCTATCTATGAGTTTATCTGTCTATCTATTTTCTATCTAAATATATATATAACTCAAAGGTTACTGACATAGTGATCTATCAACGCACAGCCCAAACCACTGCACGGATCGGGCTGAAATTTGGCATGCAGGTAGATGTTATGACGTAGGCATCCGCTAAGAAAGGATTTTGATTGATTCTACACCCAAAGGGATAAAATAGAGGATGAAATTTATTATTTAATATTTATGATGAATATTATTATTATTATTATCCTTATAAATATATCACGATATCTGACTGA